>NC_080397.1:29867500-30072500 GCF_030265065.1 Corythoichthys intestinalis
TTTCTGTTGTCATTCTTATGTTTAGGCGGCAAAGGGAGAAAAATGGGTAAAAAGTAACTGATAGATTACTTTTAAAGTAACTTAGTTACTTTGATAATGAAGTAATCAGTAAAGTAACTAGATTACTTTTTTGATGCGTAATCAGTAATTAGATTACTTTTTCAAGTAATCTATGACAACACTGCTCGTGGCGAACCGTATTGCTAAAGCCAAGAAACCTTTCATGATTGGAGAAGAACTCATTATGCCTGTGACCAAGGATATTTGCCATCAAGTTTTAGGAGAAGCCACTGTTAAAAAAGGTTGATTCAGAGTACGGTTAAAATTTTCCTTGCACCTAATGTTCGTTTTTAGCCCCTTCGTGTTAGATTTAATATAATTCGTTATATTTACTGGAATTTTTCTGCCACACATTGCTAGCCCGTAAAAAAAAGGTCCACATCACACTGCTCCATGGTGCAAAAAAGGTTGGGTGACCACTGATCTACAGTATTCTGGCAAGACTGTGGGCGCAGTGGCACCAACAATCGGGGTTTTCCCCAGAGAAGATTAAGCAACCAAGTTGAATCTCATGAGCCTCATAAAGAGTCGTTGGCAACCTAAAGGCACATTGTCAAAGCTGTGGTTATTAATAAGAGGTACCAGTGGCTTGTGGTTGGTTATCAATTTGTACTGTTCAAGGCCATTGAGATATTGAACAAACTTCTATGTCCACACTCCGGCCGAGCTACTTTCTCAATTTGGGCAGAGCGAGATTCTGCATCGCTACGCCGTCGAGAGCAATATGCCAGTAATTTGTGGTGTCAGCTGCCACAGAATTCAGCTTGCTTATGTCATAATATGCCAACACTGGCGCTGTTGTTTGCAGATTTTTCATCTTTTTGAAGGCTGTTTGTTGAGCATGGCCCTATGTTCTTACTTTATTGTTCTTTAACAGCTGATGTCCAACAGTTGAGAGATTTGGAATGTACCTAATCAGGTAATTTGCCATTCCCAGTATCTACTTCAGCTGTCTGAAATACGCAGGTGGGAACAGCTGTCGTATAGCCTCCACCTTGCCTGTGTCAGGTCGCGTATCAGACCCGTCAATGACAGAGGGCAGAGCTAGAGACAGAGTGGCCAAATGCTCTGGAATCGCAGGTGACAAGATGGGCACGTGAGACAGACAGATAGAGGGTAGAAGAGGAACGTTGTGATCAAGGAGGAGTGTTAAAAAGGTCAAATCGGTCGGAGGGGACCAGACCGTGAAGAGCTTTGAAAGTGATAAGGAGGATGATTCTTTGTTTTATCGGAAGCCATTGGAGTTGATGTAGCATGCGAGTAATGTGTGTGGTTGGGTTTCTTGTGATGAGGCGTGCTGCTGAGTTTTGGAGGAGTTGCAGTGTCTGGAGGGATTTATTGGGGAGGCCAAAGAGCAGTGAATTGCAGTAGTCAATCTGGGTGGTGACTAAACTGCAGATAAGAGTGGCAGCGGTGTTGGGGGTGAGAGAAGGGTGAAAACAAAAAAATATTACTAATATGAAAGTAAGCAGATCTGGTGATGTCATTAAGGTGGGAGCGGAAGGACAGCATGCTGTCAGGGATGATTTGATACTTTGTCTGCTACTCAGGTCCAGTGTTGTTTTTCGTGCAGTGCAGTAGTTTCCAAATGTTGATATTGTGTACTCATAGGCCAAAACTGGTACATGCAGGGGGTAGGCATGTGCCAGTATGATATTCTGACAGTATGATAACCTTAAGCCAAAATATCACGGTTGCAATTATACCTGTAAAAGGTGTTACTTTGAGATATCTTGGATTTTTATTTTTCAAAACATATTAGCAAATTGGAACATAGGTATAATGCTAAGATAAAATTAATTAAAAAAACAACAACAAAATATTCAAAACAAATTTAAAATACAGTTCTTTAGTTGAGCCTAAACCCACAGCCGCAAATTATTACCATCAGAACAAAAATAATTTAATTGTTTTCCATTTAAAGCACGTGTGTATGACTTGTATCATGTTTACATTATACACACACTCTTTCTCAACACAGACAGTTGCCAGAGAGAAAAAAAACACGTTTTACCAACATTAGACACACTAAACACGCTGTAGGTAACTCTCGTAGCAGGGGGGAAACGTTCATTACGGTGTTTACCAACCTTTAATTTTGTATAAATGCAAAATCATATTGGAGGTATTGCCTCCTCGACAGCCACCCTCCACAAACATGTCTTACATGTCGGTTGGCTCTCCTCCTCTAAGCCACGGCCTTCTGTAACTTTTCTGAAGCCGAGGTATTCCCATAGCAATTTCGTTGTCTTCGATGGAGGAAAAAGTTCAGGAGTTTCACCTCCTGCAGCCATCGTGTAGCACAGCTGACTCACTGATACTGAGCAACAACCAGTGTAAGAGGGTTGAGCCATACAGCTGCAAGCGAGGGATTTTCCCATGCAAATTGGGACATAAAAATAGATAATACCGTAGGGATGGTATGATGGAAAATTTTTGCGGTTTTGAAACCTTGACGTTTTCATAGTACGGTATACCTTGAGACCGGTAATCGGCACATGTCTAGCAGAGGTTAATTAAGAAAAAAATATCAGTAAGACATGCTTGAAATGCTAATATGTCAACTTGTTTAATACTTGAGACAAAGAGCATACAAGTTTGTCAACCTTAGACTGGATGTGAAGACGATTTTTAATGGAATGTGCACATAACAGTGGCTCTCCATTGTGGCCGTGCTCAGCCACCGCATATTCATACATGGACTATGAATACTGTATTCTTGTTAATTTTAAGACACTTCCGGTTTATTTTGCAGTAAGGAATTGTTGGTTGTAGTCCGAATTACAAGTGTTTTTTCCCCGACAAAACACTACTTGAGTTCCTGCTAATGACATTAGGCCATGAGCTAATGACGGATAAGTCTGTAGCTTCTTCTACACCCCTTGCCTTCAGGTACTTGGTGAGCACCCCAATGGCTTTGCATGTGGATGCGGTAGAAACAGTCCTGGTACAGATGTTTGGGTTAACCCAGGAGGCCAAGGTGTATGTCTTCATTAAGACCTCCATGGCACCAGACCATCAGGTTCACTCACTCATTCACTCACATATTCACTGCTTTACTTTGATTTCATCACTTATGTGGTTTTCCACTCACTCATTCACTCACCCATCAACCACTTATTCACATCTGTATTCTTTAATCACTCACTCACTCTGTCCTGCAGGTTCTGTCCCGTCAGATGGTGACACTCAACAATGAAAACCAGCATCAAGCCATCGCCTCCGTACGGGTAAGCGAGTACTGCCCTAAAACTCATCTAGCACTAACTGGAGACATGCCAATAACTTAGTGCTTCTTGCCTTCAGATCTTGTCAGGTCAGCTCGACCGCACCGTGGATCATGTCATCCTTCATGTCCAATCGGCGCAGATTAACCAGCATGTGTCACTTCCTGTCAGCCGGCAAAATGGCTTCTTGTTCATCCAGACCGACAAACCTCTATACACGCCTTTGCAAAGCGGTGAGTTGCCGGTAGACCCTAGCTCTTAAGCCCGAACCCGACCCAGCCCAACCCGAATTTCGGGCCGGGTCGGACCCAAAATGTCAATTCGGGTCGGGCCGGACTTCTCTAGCTAACTTTTTTAAAATAAATATATATTTGTATACTAAAACGATGTATGGATGTTAAACTAAGGAATACTTGTTATAAAATAAATAAATTGGATAAAACAGAGAGAAGGCGCTGTGGTAATCCCAAACATGAGCCGCAGCGGAGCCAGTGCATTGTTTGCGCACATAAACGCCGTGGCCCCGCCCTTCTTTTAATCTTCCCCTCGCGCTCTAGCGCATCCTGGTATTTCCTTTTCGAATTTCGATATAGGGCACCAAGAGGTGAAAAGCAAACCAAAGACGGGAGGATTGAAAAGGCAAGAATCCACAAGTGGTGTGTGGAAGGGATTTAAATTGATAGTGGAAGATGCTACAGAAAACTGTGTCGGTCTTGCCGAATGCAACGAATGTGGCGCTTTGCTCTCGTACGAGAGCAGAAAGACTGGCACCTTGACGCTGAGCAGGCATTTTAAAAACTGTACTGGCCTAATAGATGATATTAGTCAAACATCGTTATTATCATTTGTTTTGAGGGCTGCACCTCTTCTCGCAAAGCAGGACATCGTGGAGTTCGTGCATGGTGTTCCTTAAAATGTTATTTATTTTGTTTCAGTGCTCCTTAAGGCAGGTTGTTCTTTTGTGTGTTCTAATGTGAGTCATTAAAATAAAGAATGTTATTTAAAGGTTTTTTAGTTTATTTTTGTATATGCTGCTCTTCCTCTCCTTGTCAGAGAGGCGCATCCATGTGAGCACAATATCCCAGACAGAAATATATTCAACAAACCTTTCCAGCGTTATTTCGTTGTGTACATGCATTTATAATGATCATAAAAATATGTAGACTATTTAAACATGAAGAAAACGTTTTTTTCTGCCAACTCGAAGAAATTAAATGTCTGTTGCTGCATTTGCCAAGGAAATGATGCATGAACTATCCACCTTGTAGAACAGACACACAAATATAAACGATATAAATGTTTATTGATTATGCATCTTATAGTCTTGTTTAACTGGGAGAATTTGTTACAAAAGACAGGTTTTAATTTGTTATCATTATGCACATAGGTATCGTCTCAAATGTGATCACACAAAACGCAACCACGCATCGCATCCCCGCATTCGCTCCTCCTCCTGAGTCCTCACAAATAAAACGGGCTCGGGCCTACAAATGAAACGTACATTTTCGGGGGGTTTTCGGGCTCGAGCCTACAAATAAAATGTAAAATTTCGGGGGGGTTTTCAGGCTTGGGCATACAAATAAAAAATTAAATTTCGGTTTTTTCCGGGGTCGGGCCTGCAAGTTAATTGCTTGGGCTCGGGCCGGGTCGGGCTTTAAAACACGCGGGCCGGGTCGGGTCGGCCTGGATTTTTTAGGCCCGAACGAGGCTCTAGTTGCCGGTCTTCAAAAATGTTGTCATTTGTGTGGAGGCAATGTGATTTCATTTCCTGTTTGTATGCTTGTAGTAAAGGTACGCGCATTTTCGCTCAACCAGGAGCTTCATCCAGCCAATCGCAGCGTCTTCCTCAGCTTCAAGGTGAGTGTAGATGCTACTCACTCACTCACTCACTCACTCACTCACTCACTCACTCACTCACTCACTCACTCACTCACTCACTCACTCACTCACTCACTCACTCACTCACTCACTCACTCACTCACTCACTCACTCACTCACTCACTCACTCACTCACTCACTCACTCACTCACTCACTCACTCACTCACACAATCTAGCCTTACCCACGAGTCCTTCCACATGTTCCATCACTCTTTATCTTACCCATTTACTCATTCACATACTTACACATTAATTCACATTATTATTATCATTTAAATTCATGTTCATAATCTTTTACCTATGTATTCACTCCCTTTCTGACCAAATGACTTGTTAAATGTGTTGTTGTGGTACATTCAACAGGATCCTGACCATCAGACTGTGGATGTGCGGGAGATGTTGGACCTGAACAACGGGATCCCGTCCCTACAGAACCCCTTCAAAATCCCCATCAGACCA
Organism: Corythoichthys intestinalis; assembly: GCF_030265065.1. Taxonomy (NCBI): domain Eukaryota; kingdom Metazoa; phylum Chordata; class Actinopteri; order Syngnathiformes; family Syngnathidae; genus Corythoichthys; species Corythoichthys intestinalis. The sequence goes on from NC_080397.1 coordinate 29,873,126, forward strand.
AAGTACAAATCCATTAGCCAGAACCAGAACCTTTACAGGTCTCACACCACTGATAATCAATAATCTGATGTCATTCTAGGTTAGGAATCTGGTCCATTGAAGCCTCATATTCGGACCCCTTCAGCACAAAAGCTACAACACACTTTGAGATTAGAGAATATGGTAAATCCCAATCCGCTGGCAGTAATTCTCAAACACAGGGTAATCTTCGCTTGGGTGAAGATCAGTGAAATTTCACTAGGGCAACGTAGTAGTAAACAAAAACAAGTGACAAAAGGTATATCAATCATCCTTGATAGTCTGTATTTTTGCATACTAGAGGCTCAAGTAATAGTTGTTGTTCTTCTGGAATCTAACTTTGAGAGCATGCGCACACAGCCTTCGGCCTGTTGTGTACTTTTCAGGCAGCACGATGGCTTCTATGTACTTAAATTTCATTTCAAATATAGAGCTAGTGAATGATATACATATATATTATTTATACTTGCCTGGTGGCTTTGCAGTTAATTACCATTAATCTCAGTGTTGTGCACAAAATACTACAATAAATTCAAATGTATTATATTGGACAGATTACATATTTTGGAGTGGTTTCTGAACCATTCACCTATAGCCCTTTTCACACACATATCCAGGGAAATTCCCATGTTAGATGACGCGGGATTTACTTGTGTCATTGCTTTCACGCATGTAGAGATGTCCCAACAATGACGCAGTTTGGACACTTTCACAGACTTGTCCAGTGTTGCACACTGGAGCGCTCTGTGCGGGGAGGGCTGCTGGCACAATTTTATAACCCGGACATTACGTCATTTTTGGTCGGCATCGGCTGTCACAATGTTGGTCAAATCGTGTTTTGCTCCAGAGTGAGCGTGTCTGACGTCGTAACTGCAGCCAATTCAAGCTCCTCAATCGCAATTGCGTGTATTTTTGTTTGCGGGGCAGCGGTGGGGAGAGGCTCACTCTCTCCCCGCGCCTCAGGCCCCGCCGAGTTGGAAGGCCGCCATGGTGCGCACGGAAGCCTCGGGTGCGGGCCCGGGTGGAGCCGCCGCGGGTGCAAATCTTGGTGGTAGTAGCAAATATGTATTTAATAAACCCTTGAACGCATCTCTTCCTCGGCTCTATGATCCCGTAGCAATTTAATTTAGTTATGTTTTCAGTTTAATTGAGCTATTTCCAGCTTGCTATGTTGATGTAACGCCTGCTTTCACACACACAGTTTCCCGGTAAAGTCCCAGACATGATACTAAGATGAGACCAGTGAAATGTCCGCGTAATCTCTGTGTCAGTCGACCCTGGATATTCTTTTTCACATACAGAACTGCACGGTTAAATCCCGCGATATTCCCGGTGTTTTGGAGTGTATGAAAGGGGCTTATGTTTGAGAAATCATTGAATCTCTCCTGTCTGCCGGTAGAAGCTGCTGAAACGCTCAGGCATAACTAATTCCCCTGCTCTGACGTGTGTACTGTACAAATGTAATGTGACAAAACAAAGTACCTCAACGAATAATTGTCCTTGCGGCTTGTAACGAATACATTCTTTTTAATGCATAACACAATTACGATGTCGCCATTTTACGTCACCGCATTGCTACGTAAACAACAATGGTGAATTATGTCAAAAGAAGTTTTTAATAATATACAAACATAGCGTTACTAACATTAAAATAAAGTACACCGCACCAACATGTCATTTTAATCAGGGTTCCTTTTTAAAGTCCCTTGATCATGTTTTTTTTTTTTTTTCATACTAATTGAATGATTGATTCTTGTCAAAGAGTATCCTCACAAAGACTCACACAGATCCATAAATATCGAAATTGTGCAATAAAAATAATGTCTGCATAGTAGAAACCGATGACGGTGTCAGGGTCAAGGATTCTGGCAGAGTGCATATGACTCAATGGAAAACAGCAGTTGAGACTCGTTGACTGTAAAGCGCAACGGGTCGGAATTCAAAATTGAAAGTGTGTCAGAGGAGGAAGTAAGTTCCGAAGAACATTACTCCGGGAAGATTTTACCAAGTCCCAACCGGAGGCAGAAATTTACACAGCATGAGTGAGCAGGCGAATAGGAGGGAGAAAAAGAAAGACACAAAAGCAACTAGGCCTGCTGGTAAAATCAGATCATCTCAAGCGCCTGAATAATAAACATCTTACATTTACGCCTCACAACTATACACAACAGCATTGATAACGATCGAAAAGCTAATGATTCGTCATCTGAAAATATTAAAACCAGGATTTTTTTTTACTGGTGTACTTTTGTTTCTGTTCCAATGTCTTTTTTACCAACTCTTCATTTGCAACTAGTCATTTGTCACTTGCTCTTCAGTAAAAATTTTCGATCAAAACAACAGAATACTTACTGGCTGGCCCACTTCTCCACTTCCTCAATCTACCCAGCTCACTACTTGGTCAGACAGAGAAAAAGGCTTATGTTGGCAGTTTTCGTAACCATTGTTCTATACACAACACGTATTACCCATTTTCCTGATAAAAACAATTGAATTTGTTGGAAAAACAACTACAACACTGGCCACAACAAAAATGAAACTAAATAGATGAGCGCAGCCCAGAGATGATTTCTGGTTACTGACGCTGGTTTCCTGGCCGACAGCAAAATGGGATTAAAACTGTGTTGTGTGCTTTCTTGATTCATTTTACTTACAAACAAACGGACTATGGGTTGTGGCTCAGTGAAGTCCAGTTTATCAAATTCAGTAAAGAACCCTCTGACGTGATAGGGGGACTTTAAGGTCTATGGCAGGGGTGTCTAAACGATTCCACATAAAGCCGCAGTGGGTGCTGGATTTCATTCCAATAAAATAAATGTAATCAGTTGATTGCATCAGGTGCTACTTGTTTTAGCAGAAACTTAATTGGTTGAACTGTCTGTGCTTGATTGGTAGGAACAAAACCCAGGACCCACAGCAGCCCTTTAGGACTGGTTTGGACACACCTGGTCCATGATCATGGTTCATATACAGTATATGTTCTGTTGTCATTTTACCAGTCTATAGTCTCTGGTCCTTGTTCAAGTCTATGGTCCAGGTCCTTGTCCAGGTTCAAATTCCAAGTCCTAGTTGTCTTCTTGTTGTTTTTGCCACAGTTCTCCCCAGTTTCTCCATCGTAGTACAGCCAAGAGTTAACTACATCAGCTCCAGTAACTTCCGGCACTTCTGCTTCAAAGTGAAGGCCAGGTGAGGAAATGGCTCGACTTCATCCACTGGTTCTCATTGATCTTCTGGACTGTTCTGTCCCCTTGACGCTGTGGTCCTGGCCTTGCTTTCAGCTATCTTCATGGTGCACCAGCATCTTTTGCTGAAGTCTTCCTACGCTTTGGCTATGTGGGCCAGAAGGTTCCTCCTGTTATCATCCCAAACTCTGTGACCAGAGAGAGAGTCAGATCCTATTCTAGTTCCTCTTCATGTTTAGTTTTTTTGTTGGTCTGAATGTATGTATGTTTGTTCAGTTATCATCAACAGGGGAGGTGGACGTCTGTGTGAACATGGAAGAGATTTTGTCCAGACATGATGGACCCAAAGACCTTCACGCTCTCATTGGGAAGTTCTTGTATATTGCTGTGCTGCTAGAGGAGGAATATGGTACGTGCCAAAACACACACACATGTGCCCATAAATACAAACACGAACGGTTCTACTAAACCTCTTTCCTCTCCGTGACTAAGGTGGGATCAGCCAAGAGGCGGACTTTTCAGCAGTTAAATTCGTCAAATCACCATACACTTTATCCCTGGTGTCTACGCCCCCTTTTATCAAACCAGGACTTCCTTACAATGTGCAGGTGACATCTCACCTTTTACTTATTCAGTCGCTCATTTTATTTAAAAGGGACAGTTCATGCTAATGGACATGTAGCCTATATGTAAATACGTATGTCAGAATTAGCCAGAAACTACTAGCTAGCTGAGTATGTTACGTTAAAATTTGGATTAGTGAGACATTTATCCTGAAATTTGGCTAAATGGGTTTCTTGCATTAAGTAGAAGTCTGCCTTTAGTCTTGTAATTTTAATCTAGATGTAACCGAGGGCAAAGTGAGCCCCTCGTTAATAAAAGACACAGGTCTGGAAAAACTTATATGGAAGCAGCGGAAGTGGTGGCGTGTATAAAAGTTTATTTCAGAGCATACTTTATTCATTAAATTTCTTGGTCTTTTGTTTGATTTGGAAAAAAAAAAAAAAAAAAAAGAAAAACAGTCTGAGCAACTTAATCAAACTCAAGTGAAAATTCCCCAACCAAGAAAAAACAAGAAAAAAAGAGAAGAATAACTATGGTAAGAATAACACCATTTGTAAGGACATTCAGATATTAAAATACAACAATTATAAACACAATTACAATGTTATATTTTTATAAAATTTTATTTCATTATTAATTATGAGGTGCTGGAGTTGTCAAATATGGGATAATAATGAAATAATAGTTTTGAAAAAACTGTGCTGATGGTGGCTCAGCGACCATATGATGTGGTTTGTTTTCAGATGAACAACAAGTTGAGGAAGGAAGTTTTGATGTAGGGGTTAAAAGACGAAAAGAGGCAAAGACTGACTGAGTCACAGCCAGAAAGTGTTGATGACAGTGTTGATTTCCATTTTATATTCCCACCTCCCAATTAAAGTCTGTCACAGTCACAGCCAATTATACTGTAAAGCTGGTTAAATTTGAAGTTATGTTGTTGTAAGGTGTATTAAATACTTGTTCATGTGCTCCTTTTGATCTATGAGCACCTGCCCCTCCATCGGTCTCTGTGCGGCCCTGCCCGGCGCCGACTCCTCTTGTGAGTCACGGTCCGTTTTTTTGAGTTCGGACATCGGACTCGTTAAGAGAGGCAATGGTGGCGAGCTGAGCGGCCATGATATCCGCCCTCTCTCACCTCCCTACTCTTTCTAGAGCGCCCTTTTCTCTCAGCAAGGCGACTCACTCGCTAGTAAACCCCGAATTTTTTTTTTTTTAAGCCTGAATAGTCATTGACTATAACTGCATTTAACACAAGGTACATCACAGTATCTTATTTTTATTTTATTAATATTACATGTTTTTGGACAGTTATTTTGAGTTTTCAGGGGTATTTTGGGGTAATTCCGACATATGTAGAAATTCGGGTTACGTCGCCAGCCTAGGAAAAAGGAACTCCTTTGTAAGCCAGGGACCACTGGTACTAAGTTTGGAAATACTCCTAAAGCCTTTGCTTAAAACGTACTCCGATTTGAAAGCCACAGTACCCGACTTAAACTGTTTAACAAACATAACATGGATGCAGGGAAGCAATGGCCCAGAGCAACTATGCCCAAGTGATCACTGCTCACACACAGCCAAGCTATGCTCACAAGCTAGTTCCTGGGGCCGCGTTCCCTTGACCGGTCTAGCGACTCTCACAGCGACAAAGGCAAACACTGTAGCATGCACAGGTGTTGTGCATGAGCCAATTAATAGGGCGCAATGGAGGAGGAGCAGTGAGATGGCAATGATGTAGTTAGGGACTATGGGAAAAGTTGGCATCGTGACTTACCACCTTGTTACATGGAATCGTATTTGATTATCCTGCGATCAGAACCCACTCACATTGAATGAGACAAAAGTGGTGTGGGATATATACAAGTGTTAATAATTATCATCGAGTAAAAGATTGCTGTTTTTGTCAATGAAGACGATAACAAAAACACTTCGTCGACCAACATATTTTTCATGACAGTGGCGTGACGATGACGAGCTAAAAACATGTCTTAGGTGATTCTCACAAAAATTCGTTGAGGTATCCACTCATTCATCACTCACTCTCTCACTTACAGTATTACATACCTCTATTACTAACTTGCAGGTAGTGGTGAAAGACCACTTGTTGCAAGTGGTGAGCCAGGTTCCAGTGCAGGTGTCCGAGCAGCACGTCTGGAGTTCTAACGGCGAACTGGACATGAACTGGTGTCCTGAGCACGCTGTCACTCAATCAGAAGGCCTCGCCATCTTTGCCTGTAACACGCCCGCTACCGCAGTCAAGGCTTCTCTCACGGTAACGCCAAACAAAATTACATTCTGTATGCAGTATGTTTAAAAAAAAAAAAAAAAAAAGGACATTTTTTAATTGGCGCACAGACTAATATTGCGCTAATTGTTCAGTTCAAGCGTATTGGAAATATGTCAGAGGTATTGGAGTTTGTGTTTGGACAAGTGAAAAAACATTGACAAATTTAGATCATTCTGATTCCTTTTCATGAAAATTTTTCATCCTTCATTTTTTTTTAAACAAAAATATTGTTTTGACATGCTTCTAATCCTACATACTGTTCCAACTTCAACAAGGATTTCCAGGGATGTATTTTTCTCAATTCCGAATTTAACTGCTTCCCACAATTTCAGGTATTTAAACCAAAATAATTATTCAGTCAATTTCAATGAGGCAGTCAACTTCACACATCCACACCATCCACACCATCCACATCATCCATCCACTCCATCCATCCATCCATCCATCCATCCATCCATCCATCCATCCATCCATCCATCCATCCATCCATCCATCCATCCATCCATCCATCCATCCATCCATCCATCCATCCATCCATCCATCCATCCATCCATCCATCCATCCATCCATCCATCCTCATTTTCCCACTGAAAACATGCCAAGCCTGGTGGTGGAAAAGCCCACTGACGAACCATCATGTTTTTGGAAAATAAATGAATAAATAAACAAAATTAAAAAGGTTAATACAGTTTTAACTTGCAAGCAAAAATACAAAAACAAATAATATAAATTGTTTTATTTTTTATTTTTGGCACATTTACAACAATTTTTTTTTTTCTTTTAAAGATTTACATACAATCTTTTTCATAAGGGTGGGTTGAACTTGTGATCAATACTTGCTGTTGTTAATTTGCTCTTGACCAGATGGTCTTGTTACAAACTCGACTTTGCAGATTGAGACATCGGACTCATCCCTCCCGGCTGAGAGTCAGGCTCGTCTTGTTCTCACGGCAGTGGCGTACCATTCTCCGAACCGTCGCTACCTTTACATCGACCTGCCGTTTTCCCGCCAGCCACTTAAGGTGGGCCACTTCGCCAACATCAAGGTGTACTCGTCCACTCCAGACTACGTGCCCATCAATGCGCTCAGCTTTATGGTGAGAACGGCTTTTTACGGCCTTCGTATGCAACCCCTTTGCCCAAGCTAATGTTTCGTGTCTCAGGTGCTGTCAAAAGGCAAGGTGGTCCACTTCGGCAGCCGCAGGTTGGTTGCTGGGAGCAATACTGAGCAAATGCTTAGCTTCCAGGTGACGGAAACCATGGTGCCGTCCCTGCGCCTGCTCGTCTACTACATCCTTCATGGCGAGGGCACATCCGAGTTGGTGGCTGATTCTGTGTGGCTGAAAGTAAACGACGCCTGCGTCAACGGACTGCAGGTGGAAAACCTGACACACATACAAACAGGATGTGGAGATTTGTTTGGAGGAATTTCGTCATTTGCTTGGCTCTGTGCGATATATGTCGACGGGCGTTATCATCGTTTGTGTGTTTTGTAGTGTGCACTGGCATGTGTGTGGGTGTGTCTAAATATACTGTATATACATACCCTAATTTTCGCACTATAAGGCGCACCTGACTATAAGCCGCAGCCCACCAAATTTGGCCCGAAAACGGCATTTGTTCATAGATAAGCCGCACTGGACTATAAACCGCAGCTCTCCTCACTGTTTTATGGGATATTTACACCAAAAGATAGTAAACGGTCACACTTAATTTGACAGCGGCATCATACGACTGTCATAAGACCAAATGATCCACCATGAATCTTTGAACCAATTGGCTGCAAAGCTTCATTCCTTCAAGAAGCTTCATTTGGCCATCACTGCTCCCTTGGTGGAGACGGGCAACCTCTGCTACCACCTGCTGTAAACACTGTTGTCATCCAACATGCCTCCTAGCATGCATTGCATTGTACAGATGTAAATTTTAATCAAAATTCATGTTCTGTGCTAATTATTTCTTCAGTTACTGTTCCAGTTGTTTCATCAATTGTTAGTTATGGTATTTGCTAACACTTTATTTGACAGTGTCGACATAAGACTGTCATTAGACAATCGTAATTATTGACATGACACTGTCCTGAGCATTAATGAATGCTTATAACAGATGTCATTTAGTGTTATCCGGCAAAAGATTTCACTTTTGAATGGATGTAAAAATTCAAGCTCGAAATAAATGAAGCTAGTGACATAATTTCCCGGATGACACTTAATGACATAAGCATTCAGTAATGCTCATGATAGTATCATGTCATAATTATGACTGTCTCATGACAGTCTTATGATGCCGCTGTCACATAAAGTGTTACCTATTAACTCAAATAAATCAACATATAAGCCGCACTGGACTATAAGCCACAGGTATCAAAATGAAGGAAAAAAGTAGCGGCTTATAGTCCGAAAATTACGGTTATATATATACACAGTGGGGATAATAAGTATTTAGTCAACCACTTATTTTGCAAGTTCTCCCATTTGAAAATATTAGAGAGGCCTGTAATTGTCAACATGGGTAAACCTCAAGCATGAGAGATAGAATGTGAAAAAAAAAACAAAATCACATTGTTAAATTTTTAAAGAATTTATTTGCAAATCATGGTGGAAAATAAGTATTTGGTCAATTCCAAAAGTTCATCTCAATACTTTGTTATGTACCCTTTGTTGGCAATAACGGAGGCTAAACATTTTCTGTTACTCTTCACAAGCTTTTCACACACTATTGCTGGTATTTTGTCCCATTCCTCCATGCACATCTCCTCTAGAGCAGTGATGTTTTGGGGCTGTCGTTGGGCAACACGGACTTTCAACTCCCTCCACATATTTTCTATGGGGTTGAGATCTGGAGACTGGCTAGGCCACTCCAGGACCTTGAAATGCTTCTTACGAAGCCACTCCTTTGTTGCCCTGGCTGTGTGTTTGGGATCATTGTCACGCTGAAAGACCCAGCCACGTCTCATCTTCAATGCCCTTGCTGATGGAAGGAGATTTTCACTCAAAATCTCTCGATACATGGCCCCATTCATTCTTTCCTTTACACAGATCAGTCTTCCTGGTCCCTTTGCAGAAAAACAGCCCCAAAGCATGATGTTTCCACCCCCATGCTTCACAGTGGGTATGGTGTTCTTAGGATGCAATTCAGTATTCTTTCTCCTCCAAACACGAGAACCTGTGTTTCTACCAAAAAGTTCTATTTTGGTTTCATCTGACCATAACACATTCTCCCAGTCCTCTTCTGGATCATCCAAATGCTCTCTAAAGAACCGCACACGGGCCTGGACATGTACTGGCTTCAGCAGGGGGACACGTCTGGCAGTGCAGGATTTGAGTCCCTGGTGGCGCATTGTGTTACTGATAGTAGCCTTTGTTACTGTGGTCCCAGCTCTCTGTAGCTCATTCACTAGGTCCTGCCGTGTGGTTCTGAGATTTTTGCTCACCGTTCTTGTTATCATTTTGACGCCACGGGTAGAGATCTTGCATAGAGCCCCAGATCGAGGGAGATTATAAGTGGTCTTGTATGTCTTCCATTTTCTAATAATTGCTCCCACAGTTGATTTCTTTACACCAAGCATTTTACCTTTTGCAGATTCAGTCTTACCAGCCTGGTGGAGGTATACAATTTTCTCTCTGGTGTCCTTCGACAGCTCTTTGGTCTTGGCCATAGTGGAGTTTAGAGTGTGACTGACTGAGGTTGTGGACATGTGTCTTTTATACCGATAATGAGTTAAAACAGGTGCCATTAATACAGGTAACGAGTGGAGCCTCGTTAGACCTCGTTAGAAGTTAGACCTCTTTGACAGCCATAAATCTTGCTTGTTTGTAGGTGACCAAATACTTATTTTCCACTCTAATTTGGAAATAAATTCTTTAAAAATCAAACTATATGATTTTTTCCCCCCACATTCTGTCTCTCATGGTTGAGGTTTACCCATGTTGACAATTACAGGCCTCTCTAATCTTTTCAAGTAGGAGAACTTGCACAATTGGTAGTTGACTAAATACTTATTTGCCCCACTGTATATATATAGATATATAGAGTGGCACCTCAAGATATGAAGATGTCACATGACTACTCAAGCTCATAGCAAACATAGGTAAAAGATGATTTGCCGGCGCTGCGGGACGAGGGATTGGCAGCACTGGCTCACCCCCCCGATTGGCTAGGGAGGTGTCACGGCCCTCGCGCAGCATTTCCACTTGTCTGCAGGACTATCACACGTCTGATGGGATTCACACATGGATGGGATTCACACATGACTGGGTTCAATTAGACACACTCAAGTAGAGAATGTTAGTGCCAGGATTAACGTTCAGGCAGCATAGAATAAGATGTCAACATATCCACTGTTACATGTTCCACATCTCACACTGCTGATTTGTGTACACTCCACCCCACCTAATCGCATCTCTTTTTGCCCCGCTGCCTCCCTTTCTCCTCATTCATCAGCCCCCCTACACGGTGTCCACGAGAAATACAATTAGCTAACAATAGCACCACTATATTCATAGAGTAGTGTAGGCGTTTAATGTATTTCTTGTTGTTGTTTGGTCTTCTCTTTTGTCTTTGTCTCTCCTCTTCTATATTCCTTTCTGTCCTCCTTTAAGCCCTTCCTGCTCGCTGATTTCTCCGTGTCAAAAAAAGATTAAAAAGTGTCTTTTTTTTTGTTTTGTTTTGTTTTTTTGAGCAGTGTACATAAATACACACACTCGCACCCCCCTGATCATGAGCATGTGTTTGTATCAGTCACGTACAGTTGTGATGAGCGTATTTCTTTTGTGTGTGGTTTTGATGATTGCATGTTCTGTATGTGTGTATGCAACCAGACTGAACTGTCATATAAGAAGTATGACTACAGGCCGAAGAATGACCTCAAGTTAGACATCAGAACCAATCAGGAAGGCCTTGTGGCACTCTCTGCTGTGGATTCTGCACTCTTCCAGCTGTACCCTAACTACAAGGACCCTGTTACCATGGTAACTATACAGTCCCACATGAGAAAGGGTTTGGTCATGATGTCACTAACAAAATGCGTGCGGGCTCTCAGGTTTTGCATCACATCGAGCAAAGCGACCAAGGCTGCGGAGGCGGCGGTGGCAAAGATGCAGCAGATGTCTTCCGATTGGCCGGCCTAAGCTTTATTACCAACGCCAATGCACAGCCAGCAACTAGCGGTCAGTCAATTGTGGGTGTAAGTATGTAGTGTGGCAGACAGAGAGCAATGAAGTAGACAGAAACTAAGTTGTGGGAAAAGGGCCGTAGTCTCGGACCAGTTCCCCATTGATTTTAATGCATCATACACAGAGGATGTTGGGCGGTTGGGGTCAGTTGAGTGGGGATATGACGTGACAGTTGACTCTCTACATCCGACTGGCCCCACCATTGCCGACCTTTTTTTAACCCACCACATACATTATACTCCACGGTGGACCTGCAACGAGGGGCGGTGGGATATGTGGCTGGGAAGAAGGACCACGCAGCGGTTTCACTTCCCTCTCAGCCGGGCTCTGTTATCTTTATGCATACACTGTACTACCCTCCCCACACAATCCTTTCACGGTGGTGGGTAGTGGCTGCCAGTTGGGCACCAGGCAGCCACAGTAATAAGGTAGGTGGGTCACACACTCCATATGGCAGTGCTCCCGGGGTGGGGCTTTCTCTTCGTCTGAGCTGCCTGTTGCGGGTGGGGAGTGTTGGAGCTCCGGGCCCGCGCCACCCTGCAGTCATCTATTAACGTTCTCCTGCTTCCGCTTTCCTTTCTCTTTTCTACCTGGGCATCCGCATTGGGCCCCGGCGCAGATCACCGGCTGTGTGCCAGTGGATTGGTGGGGTGTCACCCCCTCCGGGTAGGGATTCTGTCCTGCCCCGGGCCTAGTGGGCTGTTGGGGTCCCGTGGTGTGCCCCGTCAGTTGGTGGGGTTGCGGTGGTGGCTGGGGGTCCGGGTGGATGGGTGGTGGTGGTGGTGGGGGGGGGGGGTGCAGTGGTGTGTCCCCTCATCTCTTCCCTAAAGGCCAGTGAATAGTGCCGCGGATGGTCCACGGGACTGGCTGGGAGTCTGTGTGGGTGGGGCGTGCGTGGGGGATAGTGGCGTGTCCCCTCATCCCTTCCCTGACAGCTGGTTAATGGGGTCGTGGATGGCCATGGGTCTTGGGGGGGGTGGCTGTGGCCCCCTTTGCTGGAGCTCACGGGCTGCACTCACAATTTATTCGGAGGGGAGGGCCGCAAATAAAATATAACAAAGACTAATAAGTAATTTCGTTCGAAAGACGAAGACAAAAATTAGAAGGGATGCCAAAAACAACCCTGGAGAAGCAGTGAGTGATCATTTCCTAGCTCCTCGCTCTTTTAATCATTAAAGGTCACCTAGAAGTTATGAGGAACGAAAACACATCTGCGGTATTAAACAGGACTTGGTCAGATTCAAATTACTGTGTCTGACAATTATGTCATATTTCATGTCCACAAGAACATACAGTGGGGAGAACAAGTATTTGATACACTGACAATGGGAAAACCCATTGGCGGTGTATCAAATACTTGTTCTCCCCACTGTAAGTACGGAGAAGTACGCATGTTGAGAAACGGCTCATGTCTGACACAGGTTCGGCATGCACAGCAGCTGTGAGAGGCAAACGAGCCCTGACGGAAAAGATGAAAAAAGAGAAAGGTAAGACACAAATGATCAGTCATCACGGGTCTGTAGAGCAGGTTTTTGTTGTTGATCACAAGCTCCATCTATGTGTACAGCCGCATTGTTTGGGCCCCTGAAGCCGTGCTGTGAGCATGGCATGAAGTACATCCCCAAGAGCGTGACTTGCCACCATTTTGCCCAGCAGACCATCCGCCGTATTCGACATCATGAGCAATGTCGTCGTGTATTCACAAAGTGTTGCGAGTTCATCCAGCAGCACTTGGACCAGGACCAGAATCTCATCCTGGGACGCCATGGTCAGTGAGGCCCGTGCCATACATTACCCCTCCCAACCACACATACCGTGCAGGAAATATTTATTTAGGCAGGAATTAGAAGGTCTAACAGTAAGCAGTGGATTAATAAGATCATGACAACCACAGTCGTCATGTCTATGTGTGCATATTTTTAGACATGGGGGCTAATTTTGATGCAGCGCCCTCTCTGGTTAGGAGTTTCTTTCCTGAGAGCTGGCTGTGGGAAATCCAGCCCACCAGGTAACACCCCACCCCCCTCCAGCGAATCCCGTTAGACATTTCCTGTGTGCGGAATAATAGGAGGTTGTGTTGTTTTCAGAGGAGCTCAGATGTCAGTCACTAGAACACTTCCTGACTCTTTGACCACTTGGGAGATGCAGGCCATCGGAATGTTCAGGAATGGTGGGAATGTTTCTTTCGTTGCTGCTTCCTCGCCTACGTCCTTTCCATCTTTCTGATGCTCTTCTGCAGGTATCTGCGTGTCTGATGCTGTGCGTGTGTCAGTGCAATTGCCGCTCAGCGTGGATGTGCCGCTCCCATACCAGGTGATCCGCGGCGAGCAGCTGGAGCTGAGCGGTTCCGTGTACAACCAGCAGGCAGATGACATCACGGTACCGGGACACATTTTACAGTGAGCCTATCCGCCCTTGTCAGAATAAGTATTTCCTTTCTTTTGGTCAGTACTGCGTGATGCTGACGGTCGGACCACAGGTGTGTCTGCTCCAATCCAAACCAGACACCACTGACGCAGGGCTGTTTTCCACTGTCTGCCAATGGAACTTGCTGCCTGCAAGGGGAGTTGCCAAGGTTGCGTTCACCCTCATGGGTCTCGAGGCCGGAGAACATACACTAAAGTTCACCCTGAAGACTCAGAGTCGTGGAACACAGGACATCATGGAGAAGAAACTGCGGGTGGTGGTAGGCACCCAACAAAACACACTCTCAAAGGTAAAAGGTGATGTGAGTGACTGCTGATTGGCTGTTTGCAGCCCGAGGGAGTGAAGACAGAAGAATATTCTGGAGGCATACTGGACCCGCAGGGAGTCTATGGTAATGAATAGCCAAAAGACCTAATGACCACGAAGTGAAACATGCTTTCGAGAGGCACTGATTAAACCAGGGATCGGGCAAGAATGGCTTGCGAGGAACTTCTGGCTGTCCGCCGACTCCACCAGACAACTTAAATGTGTATCTGGCTGGCTGGCCTGACATTAGCGAGCTGTAATAAGTTGCTCGGGCATTGACAAATTTTACTTGGATTTGCATTAAGAAAAACAATACAAATGCCAATCACCACAACACAAACGCAAAAGGACGACAACGGGAGTAGACATGAAAACACAATGCCAATTACTACAACCCGAACATAAGAGGATGACAGCAGATGCAGACTAATAGAACAGATGTAAAACAACACGAATGATTACGCAAACACACACGTCCTGTAAAAAATAGTCAGCTCACATTGGCCTGTCGCTGTTTGAGTGATAGGGTGTGGTGAACAATCAGATTCGATGGATAAAAATGGCCGTTGACTCGCCATGGGTGCAGTTCTCTGCGCAGCGGGGAGGATCTTGAAACAGTCAATTAAAGACAAGTCACATGTTGTATCGAGAATGTCATTATTGCTTGATATGTGTCATTGTCACAGGTTCTGAGAAACTGACAGTGATGCTGAAGAACCTGCCACCTGCCAACTTGGTTCCCAACACAGCCGTGGAAAGAATGGTGATGATAAATGGTGAGATGGGTTTCACTTTTCTTCTGCTACACCAGCTCTGGATTGTAGGTCCATCAGTCTAAGATGGGAAGCTGGAACTTCCCTTCCTCCTCTAGTTAGTTTTCAACCATGGTTTACACTAGCAGCAAGGACAGTGTTGCCAAATTCCCAGTAAGGAAAGTAACTATTGGCTGTCCTAAAAGTCGCTGGATGACATAATGGTAGGAAATGTCTCTAATCTCTAGAGTAAAAAGTTCTTTTTCAATTCAAGGCATATAAAGGTCTCCACTGTTATGTCATAATTTGTTGCTTGAATCCACAATTCATGGAGAACAGGATAGAGGACACATAGTTAGGTGTTTTTACAGCATAATCATGACAGGAGTGTGTTCATTAAGCGAGAACTACAGTCCGAAAGATTAGAGGAACATTTTAAAAACACATCAGATCGAAACCGGGGGAAAAGATCTTGAATATCTTTCCTGATAATAAACAGATGATGTATTTGTAACAAAATGACACCCTATAGAGAGGGGAAAAAAATTAAAGTGAAAAAAGGATGCAGCAGACTGGTCCATTTTTCTAAAATCGTCCACGTGTGCTGGTCATAGTCAGACATGTTCCAATGCGGCTCGAAGCACCAAGTAAAAAACTGACAGTTGTCATGGTGTGTAACTGTTAAATTCAGGTCTAATCTAAGTGCAAGAACGCAGACAGGGATGTCAGTTTGGTCTTTGCTGAGTGTAGTTGACTCTGTGGTGATATGCCGAACTCTACCCCATGGAGCGCCTCACCTTAGTTTCTTTCAAACACATGGACCGGCAAGCACATTTTCATGCAAAAGATTACTGTAGTTGGGTGGTTTTAAAGTCTCTTAGCAAGTTAAACTGGGGCGTAATAGCTGCCCACAGCTCAGTAAATTGTAACTTAAAGATTAAAACATCCATCCATTCATCTTCAACCGCTTAGTAGCAGCAGTAGCAGGGAGCACCAAACTTCCCTTTCCTGGCCACTTTAACTAGTTCTGACTGGGGGATCTCAAGGCGCTCCCAAGCCAGTGTCGAGATATAACCCCTCCAACTGGTCCTGTCCCAAGGCCTCCTTCCAGCTGGACGAGTCAGGAACACCTCCCTAGGGAGGCGCCCTGGTGGCATTTGCACCAAATATGTATTAATGGCACCTGTTTTAACTCATTATCGGTATAAAAGACACCTGTCCACAAACTCAGTCAGTCACACTCCAAACTCGACTATGGTCAAGACCAAAGAGCTGTCGAAGGACACCAGAGACAAAATTGTAGACCTGCACCAGGCTGAGAAGACTGAATCTGCAATAGGTAAAATGCTTGGTGTAAATGAAATCAACTTTGGGAGCAATTATTAGAAAATGGAAGACATACAAGACCACTGATAATCTCCCTCGATCTGGGGCTCCATGCAAGATCTCCCCCCATGGCGTCAAAATGGTAACAAGAACGGTGAGCAAAAATCCCAGAACCACACGGGGGGGCCTAGTGAATAACCTACAGAGAGCTGGGACCACAGTAGCAAAGGTTCAGGGACTCAAATTCTGCACTGCCAGACGTGTCCCCCTGCTGAAGCCAGTACACATCCAGGCCCGTCTGCGGTTCGCTAGAGAGCATTTGGATGATCCAGAAGAGGACTGGGAGAATGTGTTATGGTCAAATGAAACCAAAATAGAACTTTTTGGTAGAAACACACGTTCTCGTGTTTTGAGGAGAAAGAACACTGAATTGCATCCGAAGAACACCATACCCACTGTCAAGCATGGGGGTGTAAACATCATGCTTTGGGGCTGTTTTTCTGCAAAGGGACCAGAACGACTGATCTGTGTAAAGGAAAGAATGAATGGGGTCATGTTTCAAGAGATTTTGAGTGGAAATCTCCTTCCATCAGCAAGGGCATTGAAGATGAGACGTGGCTGGGTCTTTCAGCATGACAATGATCCCAAACACACAGCAAGGGCAACAAAGTAATGGCTTTGTAAGAAGCATTTCAAGGTCCTGGAGTGGCCTAGCCAGTCTGCAGATCTCAACCCCATAGAAAATCTGTGGAGAGTGTTGAAAGTCCGTCTTGCCCAACGACAGCCCCAAAACATCACTGCTCTAGAGGAGATCTGCATGGAGGAATGGGCCAAAATACCAGCAAGATTGTGTGAAAAGTGTGTGGCCTCCGTTATTGCCAACAAATGTACATAACAAAGTATTGAGATGAACTTTTGGTACTGATCAAATTCTTATTTTCCATCATCATTTGCAAATACATTCTTTAAAAATCAAACAATGTGATTTTCTGTTTTTTTTCCACATTCTGTCTCTCATGGTTGAGGTTTACCCATGTTGACAATTACAGGCCTCTGTAATATTTTCCAAGTGGGAGAACTTGCACAATTAGTAGTTGACTAAATACTTATTTGCCCCACTGTATCTGCCTGGGAAAACCCATTTCGGCTGCTTATATCCGCGATCTTATTCTTTCGGTCATGACATTTTTTTTTTTACTCATGACCGTAGGTGAGGATAGAAACAAAGATCGACTCGAAACACAATTTCCCGAACAGTAGTGCTAATCACCGTGTGTGGGTTGCAGGTGAAATTCTGGGAGACATTCTGGCAGTGGTGCTAGAACCTGAAGGACTTCGACAGCTTGTCAATCTTCCTGGTGGCTCACTGGAAGCTGAGCTGAATAGGGTCCTCCCTCTGGCTCTCGTTTACCAGTACCTGGAGGCTACCCGGACCTGGGATGCCCTGGGCGTAGACATCCAGAAAAACTCAGCCCAAATGAGAGAGAAAATCAAAGAAGGTTTCCCTCATCTTCATTTTTCATATTTGTTCAAATGAAGTTGCTTGCAATAAGCAGGAAAATGTTATTATAAAAAGTAGTGAAACAGAGACGAAGTAGTGCCGTACATTAAAAACACGGCATGGTGTTCAGGACTGGTCAGCATCTCTTCTTTCCGACGTGGAGATTCCAGTTACAGCATGTGGACTAAGAGGGAAGCCAGCACCTGGTCAGAACACACAAAACACACACACATTCACCCACCCACCTACACACACACACAACAACACAGTTCATGTGACCATGCTACTCCTTTCCATCAGGCTGACAGCAGCGGCAGTTCGGACTTTGGCTTCTGTGGACCCGGTGGTCCAGGTGCAGCGCCAAACTTTGTCAGAATCTGTGTCTTGGCTGATCCAGAACGCTCAGAACGGAGATGGCTCTTTTTCCGACACATCCTCCTTCAGAGCCAACAAATTCATGGAAAGTATAGTCTGCCGAATTGCAAATATGCGGGGATTCAGCTGTTTTGTTTTGAATAGTTTCTTCATTCTCAACTCCAGTATCATCAGATGGGAATTTTGAAGATGCGAACCTACAGATTTGCCATATAGAATCACAGATTTTCCCACTCTAATGACTTTTATATGCTTTTATCCAACTAAAAGGAGCCCAATACTTCAAACACGATTGATTGGTAGATCTCAACGACAACGACAGTGTTCGTTGATCTACTGTGTCCTCATTTGGAACAAAAGGCCTTCCTTGCAATGGGATTTATCTTTAGATAAGATTGACATAAGAGGTAAAACAGTCAAACTTCAAAGGAGAAACCAATGCCACAACCCCTTCAGCCTGTTTGACACCCTCACTGGTTGGATCTCTAACTGACCTTCATGACAGAAAAGCTCAAAGTCAAAGCAAGTTTTTTTTCATTTCTTTTTAGCACCAATACCACAAAAACAGTGTCAGTTCCTGCAAACACTGCCTTCTCCAACCTTTGTCATGGAGTGCACAAAGCACACGGACACATTGCAGATTGAGATGGCTGTTTGAGCGTGTGAATGAACCATCAATCGATCTGCAGTGTGCCCTTTAACAACTACAAATAAGTTCTTTTTGTTTGGAGAAGTCCAAACAGTTTAGTTTAAACAGGAACACAAGCCACCCCAAAAGGCACAAGGTATGGCCAATCCAAAATGGTAAGAAATCATACCTTGATTTTTATGGCCATTGGTTCGCGATACGGTGCACCTGGAGCCATGAGCGCCCTCAGTGAGAGTAAAACACGAGAGCAGGTGCAAAATTAAGTAAGTGAAGTAAACATAAAGTTCAGCAACAACAACAACAAAAACATTTCTAGAATAACTTGTTTTCCACCTATGATGTCATACTTGGGCACTTTTGGATTTTTCATAACACATGACACTACTTGCTAAGAGGCAGCTGAGATAGGTGAACAAGTGGAAATGTCAGTTTTTTTTTTTCTTTTTTCGGGATTAACTCTTTTAAAGAAAATTTTGTTTTTCTGAGTGAGTTTGCAGTAATAAGAGCAAGGTAATGACCAAAATATTCTTAACTATTGTGTGCCCTAAGAGTACAGTGTTCCATAATACAGTCGTATAGTTTTATCTAATCAAATCAATGCAAATTGGGTTCATTGCAAAAATCCGAATTTACTGAAGAATAAAATTCTGAACACAGTAACTCGATTTGAAATAATTTCTGACTTCCTAATTACAAAATAGGGATTTTACACACAAACTTTAAAGCAGTGGTCTACAACCATTTCTGCACCACAGACAGGTTTTAGAGGAAAAAAACAGCAAAGTTGACCAAGTGACTGGCATAAAAAAACATGGTAACCCGTTCAGTGACAGCTAGATTTTTTTTATTTCTGTTCATGTTTACAGATATATTGAAAAAACACTCGAAAAAAAGAATCCCGATTTGCGTTATCGCCATTTGTGCAGGATAGAGTTAACTGCATAAAAAAATATAACACCATAATGCTGATTAAGTGGAAGCTTTTCTGCAATGAGACTCATCAATCTGAATTCATTTGCAAACTTTTGACTTAACTTTATATTTCTATCCAACAATTGCATCAACAATTGTCCACAATGAGCCTGGTGACTGCAAGAGCCCATAGAGTCCCCAACACTTGCATTTGTTTTTGTGATGGCCCTCTGAAATTGTGTCTATCCTCGCTTATATTCTTTTCTTGCCCCCTCAAAAACTGTCTAAGTTAACCTAGGGTGCTTGCTCTTCACATACCCAAGCAGATTTGAAGGATTCACTGCTTCGTTTGCTAGGTTGTCACCAAAATATCATGCCTACTGACTTCTTATGTGAGTCACTTAATGCTTAAATAAGAACCCTTGATAGTGTCTGTTAAAAGCTTTTTTTTCTTAGGTTCATTTTGTGACTCAGCAGTTTGCTCTATTTTTTTTTGCAAAGAAGTTCTCCAAAGAAGTTTGTTTTTTCCACGTGTTTGCTCGTTTGTGGGCTAGTTTTTCTTGGTGCAACATATCATTTGACCATGACAAGTGTGCGGCATGTCAAGAAGCACAGGCCAATAATGCATCAAAGAAATTCTAGACATTTTTCAAAATCAAAAACATAATTAGATCTGTAACTATACGTTAGGTGTTCTTTTTGTGGACCCCGGTAACAAATGACTCACGAACTGGTAATGGCCCGTGGTTTGGGACCCAGAATAGTCTATTAATAGGGTAACTACACACAACCAGCAATTTCCAACATCTACTGTTAGGTCTCAACTTAATACTTGAACTAAGAAAACAACAAAGACCTAGGAGAGGGACCGGAGTAGGATCAGCCTAGGAATGAGATACGTTTTTACGCTAACGGCCGTCAGGAGAAAAGGTTGATGCGAAGCGCGTGGCTTACAACAAGCTTATCTGCCTTTCCCCTGAGGAGCGCAGCCTTTTATTGACAAGTGAGAAAGTTTCAACATACATGTGTGAGTTTCACATCTTGAGAAATAGCTGTTATCTTGAGAAAAGAATGCGGGCAGTTATTTGTCTTGTCTCATTGTGTTGAAACTTTATGGTCAGCAATAGAAACCTAAAACAGGCCTCTGGGTCATACTGGCATCTGTCCTTCAGTTGAATGTGACCTTCCGCGACACATTCTTTCTTTTGTAAGGCCTTAAGACTGTTAAATAAGACTTTAGCTATAACTATTAGTTTTAAACACACATTATTAACCTTAGCACGCAAAAGCATTAAAGCACATCTTACATCTACAATCTCCATGCTTGGCTGCAGGCCGAGGGGGAGGAGCCAGTGCAGCGCTCGCTGTACCTGACGTCGTTTGTCCTCATCGCTCTACGTCGGGCGACCAGCATCAGAGAACGGCATCTGCAACTAAAGGTGACTCCTCCCTTTCCTTTCCCTCTTTCTGCTCCTGACAGCCAATCACATTGTTTCTCTCTGGAATCCATCCAGTTCCAAGATGACAGCATGAGGTCCGCTGCCAACTTCATTTCCCAGCATGCCTTGACGGTGAAAAGTGTGTACGTGCGGGCGCTAGCCACGTATGCGCTGACACTTTACGACCCAAATGACCCTACCTGTGTCACACTAATCAATGACATTGAGAGGGTGGCCAGGCAGAAAGGTGAGTGAATGCGTGACTGAAAGGGCATGTGTGTGCAGGCGTGTATGTGTGGGTAGGTGTGCGCACCTATATGTACGTGGGAGGGTGTTTCTGTGTGTGCAGGACATCCAGCTACGCTCAGGTACTGGCAGGAGTCTGGCGCATCATCGGATTGGCTAAGACCCGACCAATCGAGTGGCCTGACAGTGGAAACGACAGCATATGTGCTCCTCAGTATGTTGCTGAAGGTGCTGCTATCTGATTGGCTGTCTCTCCTTCTTCTGTAATCAATTTGATTGACGCCACTTTCTGTTTGAAGGGCCGGATCCAATACGCTAAGCCCATTGTGTCTTGGCTGACCCAAGATCAACATTACGGAGAAGGATTCTACTCTATGCCGGTTTGTTGACTTTCATGAGGACCGCAACTGACGTTTTTCAACAATGATCCCATGTGCACTTCTGGTTGGCAGAAGACTAAACTTTGCATGATTTTGTTTCAAGGACATGGTAAAGAAACTGAAGCGATTGGGGTTTATCTGGGCCATAGGCCAAACAAATTGCAGTTCTCTGCCACTTTGAAGTCTCCTTCTACCAGTTGTTCACAAACACCATGAAATGGTTTGCATCAGGGTTCCCAAGTTAATCCTACCGTAGGGCCAAATTTAATCAATATTGCCACTTTTCAAATATTATTTTTGGGTACAAATGTTACTGGGTTCGATTACATGCATCTACAACACTTTCAATATCTCAGCAGTAATTCGGTTATGCACAGCCATGTAAACGGAGCTATCTGCCAGAACTATGTTAAGGAATAGTAGGAGATGAGCACCTGAATGCAAATGTCTCTGTGTATGTTAACACGAGTTGCCAGTACGATTATGTTAACGGCATTTTACGGCGGGACTACTTCATAATATGTACACAGACAAACTGCGAAGAATCTTGTGAGTTGAGTTCTACAGCTGTTAAGGGAGGAAATGCAGTTGTCAAACTTTCTTAGTGGGCCATCAGCCCAATCAAGCTACAGTTACACTGAAAATAAATTATGTAAAAGATCATATCATATCTTTGACATCAAAATGGATTTTCCGTTTGAAATTGTTTTTTTTTTCTGCTACACCAATCAGTTTCTATCTCCGCATTACTTTTAGTAATCCATCGGAAAAAAAAAAAAAAACTTATAAACAAAGGGCAGCCTTGGCGGAGTCCAACCCTCACTGGGAACGAATTCGACTTACTGCCGGCAGTGTGGACCAAACTCTGACACCGGTTGTACAGGGACCGAACAGCCCTTACCAAGCCGCCAGAACTCCCCGAGGCACACAGTTGAACGCCTTCTCCAAATCCACAAAACACATGTAGACTGGTTGCGTGAACTCCCTTGCACCCTCGAGGATCCTGCTGAGGGTGTAGAGCTGATCCACTGTTCCACGGCCGGGACGAAAACCACAGTGCTCCTCCTGAATCCGAGATTCGACTTCTCGGAGGACCCTCCTCTCCAGCACCCCTGAATAGACTTTACCGAGGAGGGTGAGGAGTGTGATCCCTCTATAATTGGAACACATCCTAAAATGGGGGACCATTACCCCGGTCTGTCAATCCAGAGGCACCGTCCCCGATGTCCACACGTTGTTGTAGAGGCGTGTCAGCCACGACAGCCCCACAACATCCAGAGCCCCAAATCCCCGGGGGGGGGGGATCTCATCGACCCCCGGGGCCTTACCACCGAGGAGCTTTCCAACCACCCCAGTGACTTCGACCCCAGAGATAGGAGTCCCCAGACTCTGCTTCCTCAACAAGGAAAACGTGTCGGTGGAATTGAAGAGGTCTTCGAAGTATTCTCCCCACCGACTCACAACGTCCCGAGTCATGGTCAGCAGTACCCAATCTCCACTATACACAGTGTTAATGGTGCACTGCTTTCCTCTCCTCAGACGCCGGATGGTGGACCAGAATTTCTTCGAAGCCGTCCGTAAGTCATTTTCCATGGCCTCGCCAAACTCCTCCCATGTCCGAGTTTTGCCTCAGTGACCACTGAAGCTAAAGTCCGCTGGCCAGCCGGTACCTGTCAGCTGCCTCTGGAGTCCCACAGGCCAAAAAAGCCTGGTAGGCCTCCTTTTCCAGCTTGACTGTATCCCTTATCGCTGGAGTCCACCAGCGTGTTCGGGGATTGCCGCCACGACAGGCACCAACTACTTTACGGCCACAGCTCCGATCGGGGGCCTCAACAATGGAGGTGCGGAATATGGCCCACTTGGACTTGATGTCCCCCACACCCTTGGGATAAGGGAGAAGTTCTGCTGGAGGTGGGTGTTGAAGCTCTTTCTGACAGGTGATTCTGCCAGACGTTCCCAGTAGACCCTCACAATACGTTTGGGCCTGCCAGGTCTGGCCAGCATTTCTCCCCACCATCTGAGCCAACACACTACCGGGTGGTGATCAGTTGACAGCTCTGCCCCTCTCTTCACCCGAGTATTCAAAACGTACGGTCGCAAGTCCGATGACACGACTACAAAGTCGATCATCAAACTGCTGCCTAGGGTTCCCTGGTGCCTGGTGCACATATGGACACCCCTATGTTTGAACATGATGTTTGTTATGGACAATCCGTGACGAGCACCGAAGTCCAATAACAGAACACCCCTTTGGTTGTGGTCGGTGGGGGGGGGTGCAGGCACCATGCACCAAGCCGGGGGGCAATAAGTATGCCCACACCTGCTCGGCGCCTCTCAGAGGGCAACTCCAGAGTGGAAGAGAGTCCAACCCCTCTCGAGAGGATTTGTACCAGAACCCAAACTGTGTGTGGAAGCGAGTCCGACTTTATCTAGTCGGAACTTCTCTGCCTCACACACCAGCTCGGCCTCCTTCCCCGCCAGAGAGGTGACATTCCATGTCCCAAGAGTTAGTTTCTGTAACCAGGGATTGGACCGCCAAGGCCCCCGCCTTTGGCTGCCGCCCAAATAACTGCGCACCCGACCCCTTTGGGCCCTTCCCACAGGTGGTGAGCCCTTGGAAAGTCATCAGTAAGGTGGCATTTTTAAGTATCTTAAGTAAAAGAAAGCAATGTATTTTCATCCAAACATGGTCAAAAACAACCATAATGGATCGCACAAAGTGGCCAGGCAGGTTCACGCTCGTCATGCCACCTCAACGTGCCCTGTTTTGCCCATTAAAATCCAAAATTAAGTTTTGTCGTGAACTAGTATTCCACTTTTTAGTCCCTAAGCATGGCCAACGGACCTTTGCATTTTGAATTTCCACCCCAACTGTATGTATTCCAATATTAATATCCAACTAGTCATCCTTGGACTATCTTGTGTACTTTGTGTTGAAGCACTTTATGATTTAAAAATCAAGCACTGAATGATGGGGTTGTTTTTTATTTTTTTGTTAGGATTTTTTCCATTTATTCTGAAACCACGTTTGATAGATAGAGCTATTTTAATGTCTTCTCCCTACCAAACGCTTCTTTTCCTTTCGGCTTTTCCCTTAAAGGGGTCGCCACAGCGAATCAGTTGACTCCATCTACAGGCTACGATCATTCAGGATGACCTATTATAACAATAATGATAACAGATTAAATACCTTATACTGTTAACCCTTTTTTGACTTCTAAATCTTGTTGCTATTTGTCAACCAGGACGCAGTTCTGACTCTGGAGGCGTTGACTGAGTATAGTCGGGTGGTTCCACGTGCCGTCCTTGACCAGGATATCACTGTCCGCTACCGACACAAAGGAACGTTAGCTCAAGTCCACCTGAGCACCATACGCCCAGTGGCTACGCCCATCCAGGTGAGGAGGAGGACTTGGTTTGACAAGGTGTCAGTAGTGACTATCGCCTGCTTTCTATTGTGCTTTAACTTAGGCACTCTAATTACTGATGCAAATATATCATTGATAAACAAAATCTCAAAGTCACCCACATTTTTTTTTTTGCCAGCAACTAAACCACAATTTTTTTTTGTTTGCCAGCGACTATGTTTTTCCTTAGTTTTCCAGAGTTTGTCAATTTTTTACTCACGACTGCCACCTCTTGCCTAAAGCATAACTGCAGCCTGTGCTAAGCTCGTGCATGGCGCGCCCAGTTGTACGAGCACGAACATAAAGCAATGAGCATTTGGCCCATCAGATCAGTACCAGAAACGTAAAAATAGCAAATGTGATTGTTTACTCTTAGTAGAAGTCTTAAGTGGGTTAGAAAAGTGCATTAGAAAAGTATTTTTGCTAAGCAGAGGCAGCACTCCTGCTGCGGGTGCGCACGTGGACATGCACAGGCACGTGTTCACCTAAAACCTCTCTTTCAAGGTAAGAAAAAGGGCTTTTTGGGGAAGTCTCAATTCACAGTCACCATCAGGCCTGAACCATATTGGAAACAACAATCATTGCGATTTTTTTTTGGCGGCGGGGGGGGGTTGCAATATATTGCGATTTTAAAATTAGAAGAATTTTCACTTGAAAACTTGAATAGCTCAGTTTGGGATAGGCCTGAACGATATTAGAAAAAATCAACATTGCATTGATATTTGCAAAGCTCCACACTTAGTTTTTGCTTGGGTTGCATTGGTTATACTTTTTTCTTAAGGTGCATAAGCACAAAATGTAGGGGCACCCAGGATCACCTTTACTGTCACACTTGTAATCACTCTCCATAACATTCAAATAATTCCTTCATCCATTCATCCTCTGAATCGCTTATCCACACAAGGGTCGCAGGGGTGCTGGAGGTTATCACAGCTAACTCCAGGCAGATGGCGGGGATACACCTTGAACAGTTTGCCAGACAGTCGCAGGGCACATACAGTGGGGAGAACAAGTATATGATACACTGCCGATTTTGCTGGTTTTCCCACTTGCAAAGCATGTAGAGGTCTGTAATTTGTATCATAAGTTCTCTTCAACTGTGAGGGACGGAATGTAACACAAAAAAACAGAAAATCACGTTGTATGATTTTTAAATAATGGATTTGCATTTAATTGCATGAAATAAGTACAGTGGTACCTCTACATACGATCACTTCGACACACGATCTTTTCGACATCCGACGTAAAATTTGAGCCGCCATTTGTTTCTACATCCGACGAGTTGCTCGAAATACGACGACATGACAGCACTGCAAACGAACGCACGGTGGATTTTCTTGTGTGAGAAATCAACACAGTTTTCAAAAAAAGTTGATACAGTTGGAGAAACAAGGAAAAAAGTGATGCTTACCTTTGAAATGAAGATGCAAGTTATAGAAAAATATGAGCTTGGTGTGCGCGTCCCTGAACTGGCTCAACAATACAGCTCCATGGTCCTCTTCCGACCACCGTTCGCCACTATTTATAAGTTAAGGTGACAATTATTATTGTGGTAACATTGCCAAGGAAATCGCCAGCTTCGTCACGTTTTTATCATTTATTTAAGAACTTATCCAACACAAAACGCCCATTAAGCAGTTGACTGCTCTCAAGAAAACGAAAGTATTATCTCTACCGCACCGACCTATCTCACTTCGCGGTGCGTTCAGGGACAGTAAAAAGCCTGAACTGGCTCAACAATACAGCTCCGTGGTCCTCTTCCGACCACCGTTCGCCACTATTTATAAGTTAAGGTGAAAATTATCATTGTGGTAACATTGCCAAGGAAATCGCCAGCTTCGTCACGTTTTTATCATTTATTTAAGAACTTATCCAACACAAAACGCCCATTAAGCAGTTGACTGCTCTCAAGAAAACGAAAGTATTATCTCTACCGCACCGACCTATCTCACTTCGCGGTGCGTTCAGGGACAGTAAAAAGCCTGAACTGGCTCAACAATACAGCTCCGTGGTCCTCTTCCGACCACCGTTCGCCACTATTTATAAGTTAAGGTGAAAATTATCATTGTGGTAACATTGCCAAGGAAATCGCCAGCTTCGTCACGTTTTTATCATTAATTTAAGAACTTATCCAACACAAAACGCCCATTGTCTTAAGCAGTTGACTGCTCTCAAGAAAACGAAAGTATTATCTCTACCGCACCGACCTATCTCACCGTGACGTCAGCTTCGCGGTGCGTTCAGGGACAGTAAAAAGTGTCCGCCATATTAGAATCCAATTCGTTACATTATTTACAGGAATAATTAGGGCCCGAGCACTAGGCGTGCGAAGGCCCTATTGTAATGCAAAGGATTATTAGGGCCCGAGCACTAGGCGTGCGAAGGCCCTATTGTAATGCAAAGGATTATTATTATTATTATTATTATTATTCTTCTTTCTTCATGGCAAATGAAAATGGCCAATTTGGAGGCCTGAACATGCACGAAAAGTCACCAAAATTTGCACATACGTGCAGATTCGCGTAAAATTTGATAATCTAGCGTCGTTTTGAAAAAATTTCAAAAAATGGCTCAGTGGCGCCCCCTTGACCCTTAAAATTTTCAAAAAGGCCTTTCCTCTCAGGTTTTCAACGTAGAGCGATGAAATTTGGGGAGTAGATACCTTATGCCTAACTGTTCAAAAAAGCCTCTTGCACCCATATTCCAAATCTGACAGGAAATCGGATATTTTGGATCAAATGTGAAATTTTTTCGGTTCACAGTTGGAGTTTACGTTTGGAGGCCTGAACATGCACGAAAACTCACCAAAATTTGCACATACATGCAACTTTGCGTAAATTTTGATAATCTACAAAAAAATTTAACAAAATCGCTCAGTGGCGCCCCCTTGAAATTTTCAAAAAGGCCTGTCCTATTAGGTTTTTTCAACGTAGAATGATGAAATTTGGTGAGTCGATACATTGTGTAAAACTGCTCCAAAAAGTCTCTTGCACCAATATTCCAAACCCAACAGGAAGCCGGAAATTTTGGATCAAATGTGAAATTTTATCGATTTACATTTGAGACCTTGTCGCTGAAGAAAATAGTTGGATCGTCTTCAAAATTGGTCAGACTATTCAGGAGACATATGAGATCTTAAGTTTTCAAAATGGTGAGTTTTCACTCAAGGGTCTGACCTGGGCGTGGTCCCAAAGTCGGCCATTTTTGGGCAAAATACCAAATTCAGAATATGATTAAAAACTCGGTGATACAACGTTCAATCTTTTTCATTTCTAGCATGTATATGAGATATCCCAGCCTGAACACGACTGCATTGAAATATTACCCATTAGGCCTGGCGCCCCCTAGTGGAAACAGGAAATGGCCTTCTTTACGAGACAGGCTCCTCCTCCAAGGGAAAAAAATCTATTGACCTCAAACCTGTTTCAGGGGAGCCTCAAGACATGTGTTCAGGTCCCTGATGAAAAATATTGAGGTTTCGTTGAAGCGGAGAGGTCCAAACTGGAAGTGAAAATGACCGTCAACAATTTGTCTCGCCAAAAACTTTGAACAATCATAACTCGGCAGATATGCAACATATCTGCGCCAAACTTTCCGTGTTTGTTGAGAGTCATACCCTGAAGGTTCTTGTAGGGGTCATTTGCATCAACTCTACAGTGCCAACTAGTGGCGACAGAAAGAAGTTTTAAAAAAGGCCTTTCCTATTAGGTTTTTTCAACATAGAGCAAGGAAATTTGGGGAGTAGATACCTTATGCAAAACTGCTCCAAAAAGTCTCTTGCACCCATATTCCAAATCCAACAGGAAATCGGGTATTTTGGATCGAATGTGAAATTTTCATGGGTTCACAGTAAGAGTTTACATTTGGAGGCTTGAATATGCATAAAAACTCACCAAAATTTGCACATACATGCGGCTTTGGATAACGTTCGATAATCTTGCAATGTTACAAAAAAATGTAACAAAATGGCTCAGTGGCGCCCCCTTGAAATTTTCAAAAAGGCCTCTCCATTTAGGTTTTTTCAACGTAGAGGGATGAAATTCGGAGAGTCGATACCTTGTACAAAACTGCTCCAAAAAGTCTCTTGCATGCGTATTCCAAACCCAACAGGAAATCGGGTATTTTGGATTGAATGCAAATTTTTTATCGATTTACAGTGTGCACATTTTACACCTTGGCACCTAGGGAATTAGTTTGATCATTCTCAAAATTGGCGAGACTGTTCATGAGG
This sequence comes from Corythoichthys intestinalis, assembly GCF_030265065.1. Lineage (NCBI taxonomy): Eukaryota > Metazoa > Chordata > Actinopteri > Syngnathiformes > Syngnathidae > Corythoichthys > Corythoichthys intestinalis. The sequence goes on from NC_080397.1 coordinate 29,902,299, forward strand.
CATAAGAAATCTTAAGTTATCAAAATGGTGTGTTTTCATTCACGGGCCTGACATGGGCGGGGCGCCAAAGTCGGCCATTTTTTCGTCAAAACACCGAATTCGGAAAATGACTCATAACTCCCTCATACAACGTTCAATCTATTTTAAATCTGGCATGTGTGTGAGGTATACCAGCCTGAGCAGGACTGGATTGAAAATTTACCATTTGTGCCTGGCGCCTCCTAATGGGAACAGGAAATGCCCTTTTTTACGGGACACACTCCTCCTCTAAAGGGAAAAAATCAATCTACCTCAAACCTGCATAAGGGAAGCCTTAAGACCTGTCTTCAGGTGCCTGATGAAAAATATTGAAGTTTCGTTGAAGCGGAGGGGTCCAAACAGGAAAGTGAAAATGACTGTCAACAATTTTTCTCTCCAAAAACTTTGAACAGTCATAACTCGGCAGATATACAACATATCTGCGCCAAACTTCCCGTGCTTGTTGAGAGTCATACCCTGAAGGGCCTTGTAGGGGTCATTTGCATCAACCCTACAGCGCCAACTAGTGGCAATAGAAAGTCACTCGTTTTTCCAATACATGTCCAGTTCTTTTCAGGTTGGTCATTGTAGTTTCAAGACCTATTAAAATACTTATTTACGGCCCATGTCCACGTGTCTCTGTCTGTTGCCGTGACGACCCTTTGTTCGCCATTTAAAGGAAATATTTTTTTTCAGAGACTCAGGCAGCTTATAGAGGAGCCACAATATTTGGCACACTTGGTCGAATTGGACCAGTTAGAAGATTAATTTTAGTTTTGAATAATGGCTTGGCTGCACAGCTCAGTAGTGGCTCCTTTTTTGTAGTACTCTCTCCAATAGGGGTTTTTATCTCTTGGGTGTGGGAATGTATATAGGCGACTTTCGAGCATGTTAGGTTCTAATGAGATGATTAGAGAGGAGGATCTGCCACCACCCTGACCTGCACACAGTCCGAGTTGCGTGACGTCCGAGTTGCGCTAGATTGCGAGGGCCCGTTCAGTCCTGCTTGCAGGCCTAGTTAGGGCCCGAGCACTAAGCGTGCGAAGGCCCTATTGTTTTGCAAAGGATTATTTTTTTTTTTATTTTTTATTTATTTTTTTTTTTTCAGGGCAAATGAAAACGGCCAATTTGGAGGCCTGAACATGCACGAAAAGTCACCAAAATTTGCACATACGTCCGGAAAATTGTAAATTTCGATAATTTTGCAACGTTGCAAAAAAATATAACAAAATGGCTCAGTGGCGCCCCCTTGAAATTTTAAAATTGGCCTATAACATTAGGGTCTGTCAGCGTAGAGCAATGAAATTTGGGGGGTCTATACCTTGTCCAAAACCGCTCCAAAAAAGCATTTACACGCATATTCCAAACCCAACAGGAAATCGGTTATTTTGGATCAAATATGAAATTTTTATCGATTTACAGGGTGCACATTTGAGACCTTTTCGCCGAGGGAGTTAGTTGGATCATCTTCAAAATTGGTGAGACTGTTCAGGAGACATATGAAATCTTAAGTTTTGAAAATGGTGCGTTTTCATTCACGGGTCTGACCTGGGCGTGGTGCCAAAGTCGACCATTTTTTCGGCAAAATGACAAATTCAGTAAATGACTTATAGTTCCTTGACACAACGTTCAATCTTTTTCATATTTGGCATGTATGTGTGGTATCCCACCCTTAACACGAGTGCATTGAAATATTACCCATTAGGTCTAGCGCCCCCTAGTGAGAACAGGAAATGCCTTTTTTTACGAGACAGGTTCCTCCTCCAAGGGAAAAAAATCTGTTGACCTCAAACCTGCATCAGGGGAGCCTTAAGACCTGTGTTCAGGTGCCTGATGAAAAATATTGAGGTTTTGTTGAGGCGGAGGGGTCCAAACAGGAAAGTGAAAATGAACGTCAACAATTTGTCACGCAAAAAACTTTGAACAGTCATAACTCGGCAGATATACAACATATCTGCGCCAAACTTCCCGTGTTTGTTGAGAGTCATACCCTGAAGGTTCTTGTAGGGGTCATTTGCATCAACTCTACAGTGCCAACTAGTGGCGACAGAAAGAAGTTTTAAAAAAGGCCTTTCCTATTGGGTTTTTTCAACATAGAGCAAGGAAATTTGGGGAGTAGATACCTTATGCAAAACTGCTCCAAAAAGTCTCTTGCACCCATTTTCCAAATCCAACAGGAAATCGGGTATTTTGGATCGAATGTGAAATTTTCATGGGTTCACAGTAGGAGTTTACATTTGGAGGCTTGAATATGCACAAAAACTCGTAAAAATTTGCACATACATGCGGCTTTAGATAACGTTCGATAATCTTGCAATGTTACGAAAAAATGTAGCAAAATGCCTCAGTGGCGCCCCCTTGAATTTTTCAAAAAGGCGTTTCCTATTAGGTTTTTTTGACAGAGAGTGATGAAATTTGGGGAGTCGATACCTTGTGCAAAACTGCTCCAAAAAGTCTCTTGCACCCGTATTCCAAATCCAACAGGAAATCGGGTATTTTGGATCGAATGTGAAATTTTTATCGGTTCACAGTAGGAGTTTACATTTGGAGGCTTGAACATGCACGAAAACTCACAAAAATTTGGACATACATGTGGCTTTGCATAACGTTCAATAATCTTGCAACGTTACGAAAACATGTAACAAAATGGCTCAGTGGCGCCCCCTTGAAATTTTCAAAAAGGCCTCTCCATTTAGGTTTTTTCAACGTAGAGGGATGAAATTCGGAGAGTCGATACCTTGTACAAAACTGCTCCAAAAAGTCTCTTGCATGCATATTCCAAACCCAACAGGAAATCGGGTATTTTGGATTGAATGTGAAATTTTTATCGATTTACAGTGTGCACATTTTACACCTTGGCACCTAGGGAATTAGTTTGATCATTCTCAAAATTGGCGAGACTGTTCATGAGGCATATGAAATCTTAAGTTATCAAAATGGTGTGTTTTCATTCACGGGCCTGACCTGGGCGGGGTGCCAAAGTCGGCCATTTTTTCGCCAAAACACCGAATTCGGAAAATGACTGATAACTCCCTCATACAACGTTCAATCTATTTTAAATCTGGCATGTGTGTGAGGTATACCAGCCTGAGCAGGACTGGATTGAAAATTTACCATTTGTGCTTGGCGCCTCCTAGTGGGAACAGGAAATGCCCTTTTTTTACGGGACACACTCCTCCTCTAAAGGGAAAAAATCAATCTACCTCAAAGCTGCATAAGGGAAGCCTTAAGACCTGTCTTCAGGTGCCTGATGAAAAATATTGAAGTTTCGTTGAAGCGGAGGGGTCCAAACAGGAAAGTGAAAATGACTGTCAACAATTTTTCTCTCCAAAAACTTTGAACAGTCATAACTCGGCAGATATACAACATATCTGCGCCAAACTTCCCGTGCTTGTTGAGAGTCATACCCTGAAGGGCCTTGTAGGGGTCATTTGCATCAAACCTACAGCGCCAACTAGTGGCGATAGAAAGTCACTCGTTTTTCCAATACATGTTCAGTTCTTTTCAGGTTGGTCATTGTAGTTTCAAGACCTATTAAAATACTTATTTACGGCCCATGTCCACGTGTCTCTGTCTGTTGCCGTGACGACCCTTTGTTCGCCATTTAAAGGAAATATTTTTTTTCAGAGACTCAGGCAGCTTATAGAGCCACAATATTTGGCACACTTGGTCGAATTGGCCCACTTAGAAGATTAGTTTTGGGTTTTGAATAAGGGCTTGGCTACACAGCTCAGTAGTGGCTCCTTTTTTGTAGTACTCTCTCCAATAGGGGTTTTTGCTACTTTCGAGCATCTTAGGTTCTAATGAGATGATTAGAGAGGAGGATCTGCCACCACCCTGACCTGCACACAGTCCGAGTTGCGTGACGTCCGAGTTGCGCTAGATTGCGAGGGCCCGTTCAGTCCTGCTTGCAGGCCTAGTTATTATTATTCTTTTTTCAGGGCAAATGAAAATGGCCAATTTGGAGGCCTGAACATGCACGAAAAGTCACCAAAATTTGCACATACGTGCGGCTTTGCGTAAAATTCGATAATCTTGTGTCGTTTTGAAAAAATGTCAAAAAATGGCTCAGTGGCGCCCCCTTGACCCTTAAAATTTTCAAAAAGGCCTCTCCTCTCAGGTTTTCAACGTAGAGCAATGAAATTTGGGGAGTAGATACCTTATGCCTAACTGTTCAAAAAAGCCTCTTGCACCCATATTCCAAATCCAACAGGAAATCGGATATTTTGGATCAAATGTGAAATTTTTATCGGTTCACAGTTGGAGTTTACATTTGGAGGCCTGAACATGCACGAAAACTCACCAAAATTTGCACATACATGCAACTTTGCGTAAATTTTGATAATCTACAAAAAAATTTAACAAAATGGCTCAGTGGCGCCCCCTTGAAATTTTCAAAAAGGCCTTTCCTATTAGGTTTTTTCAGCGTAGAACAATGAAATTTGGCGAGTCGATACATTGTGCAAAACTGCTCCAAAAAGTCTCTTGCACCCATATTCCAAACCCAACAGGAAGCCGGAAATTTTGGATCAAATGTGAAATTTTATCGATTTACATTTGAGACCTTGTCGCTGAAGAAAATAGTTGGATCGTCTTCAAAATTGGTCAGACTATTCAGGAGACATATGAGATTTTAAGTTTTCAAAATGGTGAGTTTTCACTCAAGGGTCTGACCTGGGCGTGGTCCCAAAGTCGGCCATTTTTGGGCAAAATACCAAATTCAGAAAATGATTAAAAACTCCGTGATACAACGTTCAATCTTTTTCATTTCTAGCATGTATATGAGATATCCCAGCCTGAACACGACTGCATTGAAATATTACCCATTAGGCCTGGCGCCCCCTAGTGGGAACAGGAAATGGCCTTCTTTACGAGACAGGCTCCTCCTCCAAGGGAAAAAAATCTATTGACCTCAAACCTGTTTCAGGGGAGCCTCAAGACATGTGTTCAGGTCCCTGATGAAAAATATTGAGGTTTCGTTGAAGCGGAGAGGTCCAAACTGGAAGTGAAAATGACTGTCAACAATTTGTCTCGCCAAAAATTTTGAACAGTCATAACTCGGCAGATATGCAACATATCTGCGCCAAACTTTCCGTGTTTGTTGAGAGTCATACCCTGAAGGTTCTTGTAGGGGTCATTTGCATCAACTCTACAGTGCCAACTAGTGGCGACAGAAAGAAGTTTTAAAAAAGGCCTTTCCTATTGGGTTTTTTCAACATAGAGCAAGGAAATTTGGGGAGTAGATACCTTATGCAAAACTGCTCCAAAAAGTCTCTTGCACCCATATTCCAAATCCAACAGGAAATCGGGTATTTTGGATCGAATGTGAAATTTTCATGGGTTCACAGTAAGAGTTTACATTTGGAGGCTTGAATATGCATAAAAACTCACCAAAATTTGCACATACATGCGGCTTTGGATAACGTTCGATAATCTTGCAACGTTACGAAACAATTTAACAAAATGGCTCAGTGGCGCCCCCTTGAAATTTTCAAAAAGGCCTCTCCATTTAGGTTTTTCTAACATAGAGTGATGAAATTTGGAGAGTCAAAACTTTGTGCAAAACTGCTCCAAAAAGTCTCTTGCACACACATTCCAAATCCTACAGGAAATCGGGTATTTTGGATTGAATGTGAACTTTTTATCGATTTACAGTGTGCACATTTTACACCTTGGCACCTAGGGAATTAGTTTGATCATTCTCAAAATTGGTGAGACTGTTCATGAGGCATATGAAATCTTAAGTTATAAAAATGGTGTGTTTTCATTCACGGGCCTGACCTGGGCGGGGCGCCAAATTCTTCCATTTTTTCGCCAAAACACCGAATTCGGAAAATGACTGATAACTCCCTCATACAACGTTCAATCTATTTTAAATCTGGCATGTGTGTGAGGTATACCAGCCTGAGCAGGACTGGATTGAAAATTTACCATTTGTGCCTGGCGCCTCCTAGTGGGAACAGGAAATGCCCTTTTTTACGGGACCCACTCCTCCTCTAAAGGGAAAAAATCAATCTACCTCAAACCTGCATAAGGGAAACCTTAAGACCTGTCTTCAGGTGCCTGATGAAAAATATTGAAGTTTCGTTGAAGCGGAGGGGTCCAAACAGGAAAGTGAAAATGACTGTCAACAATTTTTCTCTCCAAAAACTTTGAACAGTCATAACTCGGCAGATATACAAGATATCTGCGCCAAACTTCCCGTGCTTGTTGAGAGTCATACCCTGAAGGGCCTTGTAGGGGTCATTTGCATCAACCCTACAGCGCCAACTAGTGGCGATAGAAAGTCACTCGTTTTTCCAAAACATGTCCAGTTCTTTTCATGTTGGTCATTGTAGTTTCAAGACCTATTAAAATACTTTTTTACGGCCCATGTCCACGTGTCTCTGTCTGTTGCCGTGACGACCCTTTGTTCGCCATTTAAAGGAAATATTTTTTTTCAGAGACTCAGGGAGCTTATAGAGCCACAATAGTTGGCACACTTGGTCGAATTGGCCGAGTTAGAAGATTAATTTTGGTTTTGAATAAGGGCTTGGCTGCACAGCTCAGTAGTGGCTCCTTTTTTGTAGTACTCTCTCCAATAGGGGTTTTTATCTCTTGGGTGTGGGAATGTAAATAGGCGACTTCCGAGCATGTTAGGTTCTAATGAGATGATTAGAGAGGAGGATCTGCCACCACCCTGACCTGCACACAGTCCGAGTTGCGTGACGTCCGAGTTGCGCTAGATTGCGAGGGCCCGTTCAGTCCTGCTTGCAGGCCTAGTTATTATTATTATTATTATTAGGGCCCGAGCACTCTCAGCGTGCGAGGCCCTATTGTTCTTCGAAGGATTATTAGGGCCCGAGCACTCTCAGCGTGCGAGGCCCTATTGTTCTTCGAAGGATTATTATTATTATTAGGGCCCGAGCACTAGACGTGCGAAGGCCCTATTGTTTTGCAAAGGATTATTATTATTATTATTATTATTATTATTAGGGCCCGAGCACTAAGCGTGCGAAGGCCCTATTGTTTTGCAAAGGATTATTTTTTTTTTTTTTATTTTTTTTTTTTTTCAGGGCAAATGAAAACGGCCAATTTGGAGGCCTGAACATGCACGAAAAGTCACCAAAATTTGCACATACGTCCGGAAAATTGTAAATTTCGATAATTTTGCAACGTTGCAAAAAAATATAACAAAATGGCTCAGTGGCGCCCCCTTGAAATTTTAAAATTGGCCTATAACATTAGGGTCTTTCAGCGTAGAGCAATGAAATTTGGGGGGTCTATACCTTGTCCAAAACCGCTCCAAAAAAGCATTTACACCCATATTCCAAACCCAACAGGAAATCGGTTATTTTGGGTCAAATATGAAATTTTTGTCGATTTACAGGGTGCACATTTGAGACCTTTTCGCCGAGGGAGTTGGTTGGATCATCTTGAAAATTGGTGAGACTATTCAGGAGACATATGAAATCTTAAGTTTTGAAAATGGTGCGTTTTCATTCACGGGTCTGACCTGGGCGTGGTGCCAAAGTCGGCAATTTTTTCGGCAAAATGACAAATTCAGTAAATGACTAATAGTTCCTTGACACAACGTTCAATCTTTTTCATATTTGGCATGTATGTGTGGTATCCCACCCTTAACACGAGTGCATTGAAATATTACCCATTAGGTCTAGCGCCCCCTAGTGAGAACAGGAAATGCCTTTTTTTACGAGACAGGTTCCTCCTCCAAGGGAAAAAAATCTGTTGACCTCAAACCTGCATCAGGGGAGCCTTAAGACCTGTGTTCAGGTGCCTGATGAAAAATATTGAGGTTTCGTTGAGGCGGAGGGGTCCAAACAGGAAAGTGAAAATGAACGTAAACAATTTGTCACGCAAAAAGCTTTGAACAGTCATAACTCGGCAGATATGCAACATATCTGCGCCAAACTTCCCGTGTTTGTTGAGAGTCATACCCTGAAGGTTCTTGTAGGGGTCATTTGCATCAACTCTACAGTGCCAACTAGTGGCGACAGAAAGAAGTTTTAAAAAAGGCCTTTCCTATTGGGTTTTTTCAACATAGAGCAAGGAAATTTGGGGAGTAGATACCTTATGCAAAACTGCTCCAAAAAGTCTCTTGCACCCATATTCCAAATCCAACAGGAAATCGGGTATTTTGGATCGAATGTGAAATTTTCATGGGTTCACAGTAGGAGTTTACATTTGGAGGCTTGAATATGCACAAAAACTCGTAAAAAATTGCACATACATACGGCTTTGGATAACGTTCAATAATCTTGCAATGTTACGAAAAAATGTAACAAAATGCCTCAGTGGCGCCCCCTTGAATTTTTCAAAAAGGTGTTTCCTATTAGGTTTTTTTAACATAGAGTGATGAAATTTGGGGAGTCGATACCTTGTGCAAAACTGCTCCAAAAAGTCTCTTACACCCGTATTCCAAATCCAACAGGAAATCGGGTATTTTGGATCGAATGTGAAATTTTTATCGGTTCACAGTAGGAGTTTACATTTGGAGGCTTGAACATGCACGAAAACTCACAAAAATTTGGACATACATGTGGCTTTGGATAACGTTCAATAATCTTGCAACGTTACAAAAACATGTAACAAAATGGCTCAGTGGCGCCCCCTTGAAATTTTCAAAAAGGCCTCTCCATTTAGGTTTTTTCAACGTAGAGGGATGAAATTCGGAGAGTTGATACCTTGTACAAAACTGCTCCAAAAAGTCTCTTGCATGCATATTCCAAACCCAACAGGAAATCGGGTATTTTGCATTGAATGTGAAATTTTTATCGATTTACAGTGTGCGCATTTTACACCTTGGCACCTAGGGAATTAGTTTGATCATTCTCAAAATTGGCGAGACTGTTCATGAGGCATATTAAATCTTAAGTTATCAAAATGGTGTGTTTTCATTCACGGGCCTGACCTGGGCGGGGTGCCAAAGTCGGCCATTTTTTCGCCAAAACACCGAATTCGGAAAATGACTGATAACTCCCTCATACAACGTTCAATCTATTTTAAATCTGGCATGTGTGTGAGGTATACCAGCCTGAGCAGGACTGGATTGAAAATTTACCATTTGTGCTTGGCGCCTCCTAGTGGGAACAGGAAATGCCCTTTTTTTACGGGACACACTCCTCCTCTAAAGGGAAAAAATCAATCTACCTCAAAGCTGCATAAGGGAAGCCTTAAGACCTGTCTTCAGGTGCCTGATAAAAAATATTGAAGTTTCGTTGAAGCGGAGGGGTCCAAACAGGAAAGTGAAAATGACTGTCAACAATTTTTCTCTCCAAAAACTTTGAACAGTCATAACTCGGCAGATATACAACATATCTGCGCCAAACTTCCCGTGCTTGTTGAGAGTCATACCCTGAAGGGCCTTGTAGGGGTCATTTGCATCAACCCTACAGCGCCAACTAGTGGCAATAGAAAGTCACTCGTTTTTCCAATACATGTCCAGTTCTTTTCAGGTTGGTCATTGTAGTTTCAAGACCTATTAAAATACTTATTTACGGCCCATGTCCACGTGTCTCTGTCTGTTGCCGTGACGACCCTTTATTCGCCATTTAAAGGAAATACTTTTTTTCAGAGACTCAGGCAGCTTATAGAGCCACAATATTTGGCACACTTGGTCGAATTGGCCCAGTTAGAATATTAATTTTGGTTTTGAATAAGTGCTTGGCTGCACAGCTCAGTAGTACCTCCTTTTTTGTAGTACTCTCTCCACTAGGTTTTTTTTTTATCTGTTAGGTGTGTGAATGTAAAGAGGCGACTTTCGAGTTTGTTAGGTTCTAATGAGATGATTAGAGAGGAGGATCTGCCACCACCCTGACCTGCACACAGTCCGAGTTGCGCTAGATTGCGAGGGCCCGTTCAGTCCTGCTTGCAGGCCTAGTTATTATTATTATTATTATTCTTTTTTCAGGGCAAATGAAAATGGCCAATTTGGAGGCCTGAACATGCACGAAAAGTCACCAAAATTTGCACATACGTGCCGCTTCGCGTAAATTTCGATAATCTTGTGTCGTTTTGAAAAAATGTCAAAAAATGGCTCAGTGGCGCCCCCTTTACCCTTAAAATTTTCAAAAAGGCCTCTCCTCTCAGGTTTTCAACGTAGAGCAATGAAATTTGGGGAGTAGATACCTTATGCCTAACTGTTCAAAAAAGCCTCTTGCACCCATATTCCAAATCCAACAGGAAATCGGATATTTTGGATCAAATGTGAAATTTTTATCGGTTCACAGTTGGGGTTTACATTTGGAGGCCTGAACATGCACGAAAACTCACCAAAATTTGCACATACATGCAACTTTGCGTAAATTTTGATAATCTACAAAAAAATTTAACAAAATCGCTCAGTGGCGCCCCCTTGAAATTTTCAAAAAGGCCTTTCCTATTAGGTTTTTTCAACGTAGAACGATGAAATTTGGCGAGTCGATACATTGTGCAAACCTGCTCCAAAAAGTCTCTTGCACCCATATTCCAAATCCAACAGGAAGTCGGAAATTTTGGATCAAATGTGAAATTTTATCGATTTACATTTGAGACCTTGTCGCTGAAGAAAATAGTTGGATCGTCTTCAAAATTGGTCAGAGTATTCAGGAGACATATGAGATCTTAAGTTTTCAAAATGGTGTGTTTTCACTCAAGGGTCGGGCCTGGGCGTGGTCCCAAAGTCGGCCATTTTTGGGCAAAATACCAAATTCAGAAAATGATTAAAAACTCCGTGATACAACGTTCAATCTTTTTCATTTCTAGCATGTATATGAGATATCCCAGCCTGAACACGACTGCATTGAAATATTACCCATTAGGCCTGGCGCCCCCTAGTGGGAACAGGAAATGGCCTTCTTTACGAGACAGGCTCCTCCTCCAAGGGAAAAAAATCTATTGACCTCAAACCTGTTTCAGGGGAGCCTCAAGACATGTGTTCAGGTCCCTGATAAAAAATATTGAGGTTTCGTTGAAGCGGAGAGGTCCAAACTGGAAGTGAAAATGACCGTCAACAATTTGTCTCGCCAAAAATTTTGAACAGTCATAACTCGGCAGATATGCAACATATCTGCGCCAAACTTTCCGTGTTTGTTGAGAGTCATACCCTGAAGGTTCTTGTAGGGGTCATTTGCATCAACTCTACAGTGCCAACTAGTGGCGAAAGAAAGAAGTTTTAAAAAAGGCCTTTCCTATTGGGTTTTTTCAACATAGAGCAAGGAAATTTGGGGAGTAGATACCTTATGCAAAACTGCTCCAAAAAGTCTCTTGCACCCATATTCCAAATCCAACAGGAAATTGGGTATTTTGGATCGAATGTGAAATTTTCATGGGTTCACAGTAAGAGTTTACATTTGGAGGCTTGAATATGCATAAAAACTCACCAAAATTTGCACATACATGCGGCTTTGGATAACGTTCGATAATCTTGCAACGTTACGAAAAAATTTAACAAAATGGCTCAGTGGCGCCCCCTTGAAATTTTCAAAAAGGCCTCTCCATTTAGGTTTTTCTAACATAGAGTGATGAAATTTGGAGAGTCAAAACTTTGTGCAAAACTGCTCCAAAAAGTCTCTTGCACACACATTCCAAATCCTACAGGAAATCGGGTATTTTGGATTGAATGTGAAATTTTTATCGATTTACAGTGTGCACATTTTACACCTTGGCACCTAGGGAATTAGTTTGATCATTCTCAAAATTGGCGAGCCTGTTCATGAGGCATATGAAATCTTAAGTTATAAAAATGGTGTGTTTTCATTCACGGGCCTGACCTGGGCGGGGTGCCAAAGTCGGCCATTTTTTCGCCAAAACACCGAATTCGGAAAATGACTGATAACTCCCTCATACAACGTTCAATCTATTTTAAATCTGGCATGTGTGTGAGGTATACTAGCCTGAGCAGGACTGGATTGAAAATTTACCATTTGTGCCTGGCGCCTCCTAGTGGGAACAGGAAATGCCCTTTTTTACGGGACACACTCCTCCTCTAAAGGGAAAAAATCAATCTACCTCAAACCTGCAAAAGGGAAGCCTTAAGACCTGTGTTCAGGTGCCTGATGAAAAATATTGAAGTTTCGTTGAAGCGGAGGGGTCCAAACAGGAAAGTGAAAATGACTGTCAACAATTTTTCTCTCCAAAAACTTTGAACAGTCATAACTCGGCAGATATACAACATATCTGCGCCAAACTTCCCGTGCTTGTTGAGAGTCATACCCTGAAGGGCCTTGTAGGGGTCATTTGCATCAACCCTACAGCGCCAACTAGTGGCAATAGAAAGTCACTCGTTTTTCCAATACATGTCCAGTTCTTTTCAGGTTGGTCATTGTAGTTTCAAGACCTATTAAAATACTTATTTACGGCCCATGTCCACGTGTCTCTGTCTGTTGCCGTGACGACCCTTTGTTCGCCATTTAAAGGAAATATTTTTTTTCAGAGACTCAGGCAGCTTATAGAGCCACAATAGTTGGCACACTTGGTCGAATTGGCCCAGTTAGAAGATTAATTTTAGTTTTGAATAAGGGCTTGGCTGCACAGCTCAGTAGTGGCTCCTTTTTTGTAGTACTTTCTCCAATAGGGGTTTTTATCTCTTGGGTGTGGGAATGTAAATAGGCGACTTTCGAGCATGTTAGGTTCTAATGAGATGATTAGAGAGGAGGATCTGCCACCGCCCTGACCTGCACACAGTCCGAGTTGCGTGACGTCCGAGTTGCGCTAGATCGCGAGGGCCCGTTCAGTCCTGCTTGCAGGCCTAGTTAGGGCCCGAGCACTAGGCGTGCGAAGGCCCTATTGTAATGCAAAGGATTATTATTATTATTATTATTATTATTATTATTCTTCTTTCTTCATGGCAAATGAAAATGGCCAATTTGGAGGCCTGAACATGCACGAAAAGTCACCAAAATTTGCACATACGTGCAGATTCGCGTAAAATTTGATAATCTTGCGTCGTTTTGAAAAAATTTCAAAAAATGGCTCAGTGGCGCCCCCTTGACCCTTAAAATTTTCAAAAAGGCCTCTCCTCTCAGGTTTTCAACGTAGAGCGATGAAATTTGGGGAGTAGATACCTTATGCCTAACTGTTCAAAAAAGCCTCTTGCACCCATATTCCAAATCCGACAGGAAATCGGATATTTTGGATCAAATGTGAAATTTTTTCGGTTCACAGTTGGAGTTTACGTTTGGAGGCCTGAACATGCACGAAAACTCACCAAAATTTGCACATACATGCAACTTTGCGTAAATTTTGATAATCTACAAAAAAATTTAACAAAATCGCTCAGTGGCGCCCCCTTGAAATTTTCAAAAAGGCCTTTCCTATTAGGTTTTTTCAACGTAGAATGATGAAATTTGGTGAGTCGATACATTGCGTAAAACTGCTCCAAAAAGTCTCTTGCACCTATATTCCAAATCCAACAGGAAGTCGGAAATTTTGGATCAAATGCGAAATTTTATCGATTTACATTTGAGACCTTGTCGCTGAAGAAAATAGTTGGATCGTCTTCAAAATTGGTCAGACTATACAGGAGACATATGAGATCTTAAGTTTTCAAAATGGTGAGTTTTCATCCAAGGGTCTGGCCTGGGCGTAGTCCCAAAGTTGGCCATTTTTGGGCAAAACACCAAATTCAGAAAATGATTAAAAACTCCGTGATACAACGTTCAATCTTTTTCATTTCTAGCAAGTATATGAGATATCCCAGCCTGAACACGACTGCATTTAAATTTTACCCATTAGGCTTGGCGCCCCCTAGTGGGAACAGGAAATGGCCTTCTTTACGAGACAGGCTCCTCCTCCAAGGGAAAAAAATCTATTGACCTCAAACCTGTTTCAGGGGAGCCTCAAGACATGTGTTCAGGTGCCTAATGAAAAATATTGAGGTTTTGTAGAAGCGGAGAGGTACAAACTGGAAGTGAAAATGACCGTCAACAATTTGTCTCGCCAAAAACTTTGAACAGTCATAACTCGGCAGATATACAACATATCTGCGCCAAACTTCCCGTGTTTGTTGAGAGTCATACCCTGAAGGTTCGTGTAGGGGTCATTTGCATCAACTCTACAGTGCCAACTAGTGGCGACAGAAAGAAGTTTTAAAAAAGGCCTTTCCTATTGGGTTTTTCCAACATAGAGCAAGGAAATTTGGGGAGTAGATACCTTATGCAAAACTGCTCCAAAAAGTCTCTTGCACCCATATTCCAAATCCAACGGGAAATCGGGTATTTTGGATCGAATGTGAAATTTTCATGGGTTCACAGTAGGAGTTTACATTTGGAGGCTTGAATATGCATAAAAACTCACCAAAATTTGCACATACATGCGGCTTTGGATAACGTTCGATAATCTTGCAACGTTACGAAACAATTTAACAAAATGGCTCAGTGGCGCCCCCTTGAAATTTTCAAAAAGGCCTCTCCATTTAGGTTTTTCTAACATAGAGTGATGAAATTTGGAGAGTCAAAACTTTGTGCAAAACTGCTCCAAAAAGTCTCTTGCACACACATTCCAAATCCTACAGGAAATCGGGTATTTTGGATTGAATGTGAACTTTTTATCGATTTACAGTGTGCACATTTTACACCTTGGCACCTAGGGAATTAGTTTGATCATTCTCAAAATTGGTGAGACTGTTCATGAGGCATATGAAATCTTAAATTATAAAAATGGTGTGTTTTCATTCACGGGCCTGACCTGGGCGGGGCGCCAAATTCTTCCATTTTTTCGCCAAAACACCGAATTCGGAAAATGACTGATAACTCCCTCATACAACGTTCAATCTATTTTAAATCTGGCATGTGTGTGAGGTATACCAGCCTGAGCAGGACTGGATTGAAAATTTACCATTTGTGCCTGGCGCCTCCTAGTGGGAACAGGAAATGCCCTTTTTTACGGGACACACTCCTCCTCTAAAGGGAAAAAATCAATCTACCTCAAACCTGCATAAGGGAAACCTTAAGACCTGTCTTCAGGTGCCTGATGAAAAATATTGAAGTTTCGTTGAAGCGGAGGGGTCCAAACAGGAAAGTGAAAATGACTGTCAACAATTTTTCTCTCCAAAAACTTTGAACAGTCATAACTCGGCAGATATACAAGATATCTGCGCCAAACTTCCCGTGCTTGTTGAGAGTCATACCCTGAAGGGCCTTGTAGGGGTCATTTGCATCAACCCTACAGCGCCAACTAGTGGCGATAGAAAGTCACTCGTTTTTCCAAAACATGTCCAGTTCTTTTCATGTTGGTCATTGTAGTTTCAAGACCTATTAAAATACTTTTTTACGGCCCATGTCCACGTGTCTCTGTCTGTTGCCGTGACGACCCTTTGTTCGCCATTTAAAGGAAATATTTTTTTTCAGAGACTCAGGGAGCTTATAGAGCCACAATAGTTGGCACACTTGGTCGAATTGGCCCAGTTAGAAGATTAATTTTGGTTTTGAATAAGGGCTTGACTGCACAGCTCAGTAGTGGCTCCTTTTTTGTAGTACTCTCTCCAATAGGGGTTTTTATCTCTTTGGTGTGGGAATGTAAATAGGCGACTTTCGAGCATGTTAGGTTCTAATGAGATGATTAGAGAGGAGGATCTGCCACCACCCTGACCTGCACACAGTCCGAGTTGCGTGACGTCCGAGTTGCGCTAGATTGCGAGGGCCCGTTCAGTCCTGCTTGCAGGCCTAGTTATTATTATTATTATTATTATTATTATTCTTTTTTCAGGGCAAATGAAAATGGCCAATTTGGAGGCCTGAACATGCACGAAAAGTCACCAAAATTTGCACAAACGTGCGGCTTTGCGTAAATTTCGATAATCTTGTGTCGTTTTGAAAAAATGTCAAAAAATGGCTCAGTGGCGCCCCCTTGAACCTTAAAATTTTCAAAAAGGCCTCTCCTCTCAGGTTTTCAACGTAGAGCAATGAAATTTGGGGAGTAGATACCTTATGCCTAACTGTTCAAAAAAGCCTCTTGCACCCATATTCCAAATCCAACAGGAAATCGGATATTTTGGATCAAATGTGAAATTTTTATCGGTTCACAGTTTGAGTTTACATTTGGAGGCCTGAACATGCACGAAAACTCACCAAAATTTGCACATACATGCAACTTTGCGTAAATTTTGATAATCTACAAAAAAATTTAACAAAATGGCTCAGTGGCGCCCCCTTGAAATTTTCAAAAAGGCCTTTCCTATTAGGTTTTTTCAACGTAGAACGATGAAATTTGGCGAGTCGATACATTGTGCAAAACTGCTCCAAAAAGTCTCTTGCACCCATATTCCAAACCCAACTGGAAGCCAGAAATTTTGGATCAAATGTGAAATTTTATCGATTTACATTTGAGACCTTGTCGCTGAAGAAAATAGTTGGATCGTCTTCAAAATTGGTCAGACTATTCAGGAGACATATGAGATCTTAAGTTTTCAAAATGGTGAGTTTTCACTCAAGGGTCTGACCTGGGCGTGGTCCCAAAGTCGGCCATTTTTGGGCAAAAAACCAAATTCAGAAAATGATTAAAAACTCCGTGATACAACGTTCAATCTTTTTCATTTCTAGCATGTATATGAGATATCCCAGCCTGAACACGACTGCATTGAAATATTACCCATTAGGCCTGGCGCCCCCTAGTGGGAACAGGAAATGGCCTTCTTTACGAGACAGGCTCCTCCTCCAAGGGAAAAAAATCTATTGACCTCAAACCTGTTTCAGGGGAGCCTCAAGACATGTGTTCAGGTCCCTGATGAAAAATATTGAGGTTTCGTTGAAGCGGAGAGGTCCAAACTGGAAGTGAAAATGACCGTCAACAATTTGTCTCGCCAAAAATTTTGAACAGTCATAACTCGGCAGATATGCAACATATCTGCGCCAAACTTTCCGTGTTTGTTGAGAGTCATACCCTGAAGGTTCTTGTAGGGGTCATTTGCATCAACTCTACAGTGCCAACTAGTGGCGACAGAAAGAAGTTTTAAAAAAGGCCTTTCCTATTGGGTTTTTTCAACATAGAGCAAGGAAATTTGGGGAGTAGATACCTTATGCAAAACTGCTCCAAAAAGTCTCTTGCACCCATATTCCAAATCCAACAGGAAATCGGGTATTTTGGGTCGAATGTGAAATTTTCATGGGTTCACAGTAAGAGTCTACATTTGGAGGCTTGAATATGCATAAAAACTCACCAAAATTTGCACATACATGCGGCTTTGGATAACGTTCGATAATCTTGCAACGTTACGAAACAATTTAACAAAATGGCTCAGTGGCGCCCCCTTGAAATTTTCAAAAAGGCCTCTCCATTTAGGTTTTTCTAACATAGAGTGATGAAATTTGGAGAGTCAAAACTTTGTGCAAAACTGCTCCAAAAAGTCTCTTGCACACACATTCCAAATCCTACAGGAAATCGGGTATTTTGGATTGAATGTGAACTTTTTATCGATTTACAGTGTGCACATTTTACACCTTGGCACCTAGGGAATTAGTTTGATCATTCTCAAAATTGGTGAGACTGTTCATGAGGCATATGAAATCTTAAGTTATAAAAATGGTGTGTTTTCATTCACGGGCCTGACCTGGGCGGGGCGCCAAATTCTTCCATTTTTTCGCCAAAACACCGAATTCGGAAAATGACTGATAACTCCCTCATACAACGTTCAATCTATTTTAAATCTGGCATGTGTGTGAGGTATACCAGCCTGAGCAGGACTGGATTGAAAATTTACCATTTGTGCCTGGCGCCTCCTAGTGGGAACAGGAAATGCCCTTTTTTACGGGACACACTCCTCCTCTAAAGGGAAAAAATCAATCTACTTCAAACCTGCATAAGGGAAACCTTAAGACCTGTCTTCAGGTGCCTGATGAAAAATATTGAAGTTTCGTTGAAGCGGAGGGGTCCAAACAGGAAAGTGAAAATGACTGTCAACAATTTTTCTCTCCAAAAACTTTGAACAGTCATAACTCGGCAGATATACAAGATATCTGCGCCAAACTTCCCGTGCTTGTTGAGAGTCATACCCTGAAGGGCCTTGTAGGGGTCATTTGCATCAACCCTACAGCGCCAACTAGTGGCGATAGAAAGTCACTCGTTTTTCCAAAACATGTCCAGTTCTTTTCATGTTGGTCATTGTAGTTTCAAGACCTATTAAAATACTTTTTTTACGGCCCATGTCCACGTGTCTCTGTCTGTTGCCGTGACGACCCTTTGTTCGCCATTTAAAGGAAATATTTTTTTTCAGAGACTCAGGGAGCTTATAGAGCCACAATAGTTGGCACACTTGGTCGAATTGGCCCAGTTAGAAGATTAATTTTGGTTTTGAATAAGGGCTTGGCTGCACAGCTCAGTAGTGGCTCCTTTTTTGTAGTACTCTCTCCAATAGGGGTTTTTATCTCTTGGGTGTGGGAATGTAAATAGGCGACTTTCGAGCATGTTAGGTTCTAATGAGATGATTAGAGAGGAGGATCTGCCACCACCCTGACCTGCACACAGTCCGAGTTGCGTGACGTCCGAGTTGCGCTAGATTGCGAGGGCCCGTTCAGTCCTGCTTGCAGGCCTAGTTATTATTATTATTATTATTATTATTTTTTCATGGCAAATGAAAATGGCCAATTTGAAGGCCTGAACATGCTCAAAAACTCACCAAATTTTGCATATACATCCGGCTTCGCGAAAATTTCGAAAATTTAGCAACGTTTTTTAAATAAATCAAAAAATGGCTCAGTGGCGCCCCCTTGAAATTTTAAAAATGCCCTTTGCTTTGATGTTTTTCAACGTAGAGCGATGAAATTTGGGGAGTGGATACGTTGTCCAGAGACGCTTCAAAAAGTCTGCAGCACCCATATTCCAAACCCAACAGGAAATCGGATATTTTGCATTGAATGTTGAAAAACATAGCATTTTGGGCGAAAACCGCATGCACGTTTCAGACCATTGCGCCGAGCCAGTACGTTGGATCTTCCTCAAAATCGGTGTACGTCTTCATGAGACATATGAGATATTAAGTTGTGAAAATGGTGAGTTTTCGTCCACGGGCCTAACCTGGGCGGGGTACCAAAGTCGGGTGTTTTTTTGGCAACGCGCCAATTTCAGTAAATGATTAATAACTTCCTGATACAAGGTCCAATCTTTTTCATATTTGGCATGCGTGTAAGGTGTCTTAACCTGAACACGACTGCATTGAAATATTTTCCATTAGGCCTGGCGCCCCCTTGTGGGAAGAGGAAACACCCATTTTTACGAGAAAGGCTCCTCCTCCTGGTGAAAAACATCAATTGACCTCAAACCTGCATCAGGGGAGCCTTAAGACATGTCTTTAGGTATATGATGAAAAATATTGAGTTTTCGTTGATGTAGCAGTACCCAAACAGGAAAGTGAAAAGACCCTCGGCATTTTGTCACAAAATGGCCAATTTCCAGGTCTGAACATGCTCGAAAACTCACCTAAATTTGCACATACATGCGGCTTCATGTAAATTTCATGAATTTAGCAACATTGCCAAAAGATGTCATAAAATGGCTCAGTGGCGCCCCCTTCAATTTTTAAAAAAGGCCTGTCCTATTAGTTTTTTTCGACGTAGAGTGATGAAATTTGGGGAGTGGATACGTTGTGCAAAACTGCTCCAAAAAGTCTCTTGCACCCATATTCCAAACCCAACAGGAAATCGGGTATTAGGGATTGAATCTTGCACAACATGGCATTTTTGTCTAAAACCAGCATGCACGTTTGACACCATTACGCCGAGGCAGTAAGTTGAATGCTCCTCAAAATTGGTCAGACTATTATTGACACATATGAGATGTTAGGTTATCAAAATGGTGACATTTCATTCACGGCCCTTTCCTGGCCAGGGGAGCAAATGTGTCTTATTTTTGACAATACAATTCAGTAAATGACTATAAGTCGCGGTTTTTTTCATATTTTGCTTTGGGGTGCGACTTATACTCAGCAGCGACTTATGTGTGAAATTATTAACACATTATGATAAAATTTCCCATGTTATTTTGGTGTTTTGGACTAATGGTTTTGTAAACTTGTTAGCATGCTATAGTTATCTGAATAACTCTTAATAGCTATGGCCACGTTCGCGTTCTGCCTTTGGCAATGTATGTTCAATTGTATAATTGACTTTTTTAAATTGAAATGGATGCATTTAGTTTGTGGCGCTTTCACGCCCACCTGGGAGCGCACTCGCACTTGTTTACGTGAAGAAGAGCGCTCGCACACCAGAAGAAGACAGACAGCTACGTAGCTCTGAGTGAGTGAGTGAGTGAGTGAGTGAGTGAGTGAGTGAGTGAGTGAGTGAGTGAGTGAGTGAGTGAGTGAGTGAGTGAGTGAGTGAGTGAGTGAGTGAGTGAGTGAGTGAGTGGGCGAGTGGGCGAGTTAGCGAGAGGGAAAGACGGCTGCGAAGCTACGTTCATTGTTTATGCTTTTAAAATATCTCTACAGAGGCAACGCCTGCGTGTATCATCTTTTCTGTTGTTGTTGTGTGTTTTCCACCCGCGAGCGGACACTTACAGCCAGTTGTGTGGTTGTTTGAATGGTGTGCTAATGCTAGCGAACGCATGCTAATCTGTTATGTTATTGCTGCAATAGTACCTAATTATCATTTATTTACGTTGATGTGAACCTGTTTGCTATCGAGGACCAAATTGATTCAACAAATTATGCGGACGTCCAGCATTGTCTTTTTGGAGTTCGCTGTATATAGCCAGGACCGAGCGGTAGCGTCCTGGTGAGGACAGTATATTCGCATTTCGTTGTTTATGCACTGTACACTGTAGATTTATTCAGCATGTTGTTCTCTATTGTATTTTTATATTAAACTGCCTTTCAAGATGACATATCTGTTCTATGTGTTGGATTTTATCAAGTAAATTTCCCCCAAAATTGCGACTTATACTCCGGTAAGACTTATATATGTTTTTTTTCTCTTTGTTGGGCATTTTCTGGCTTGTGCGACTTATACTCAGGTGCGACTTGTAGTCCGAAAAATACGGTAATAACTTCCTGATTGAAGGTGCAATCTTTTTCATATTTGGCATGAATGTGAAGTATTTCAGCCTGCACATGACTTTATTGAAATATTACTCATTACGCCTGGCGCCCCCTAGTGGGAACAGGAAACACACTTTTAATTAGAAAGGCTCCTGCTTCTCAGGGTCAAAAATCATTTGACCTCAAACCTGAATCAGCGGAGCCTTAAGACATGTGTTCAGGTGCCTGATCAACAATTTTGTTTCGTTAAAGCAGAGGGGTCCAAAAGGAAAGTCATAATGACCGTGTTCAGGTGCCTAATAAACAATTTTGTTTTGTTAAAGCAGAGGGGTCCCATAGGAAAGTCATAATGACCGTCGCCATTTTCTCTCCCCACTAATTCTGAACATTCAGACATGCAATATATCTGCCTGGATATCTGTCTGTTGTCGACTGCCACCGCCCCGACCTGCCTGCCCTTCGACTTTGTTTGACGTCCGAGTTGCGCCATACGCGAGGGCCCGTTCAGTCCTGCTTGCAGGGCTAGTTATTATTATTTTTTCATGGCAAATGAAAATGGCCAATTTGAAGGCTTGAACATGCTCAAAAACTCACCAAAATTTGCACATACATCCGGCTTCGCGAAAATTTCGACAATTTGGCAACGTTTACAAAAAAAATAAAAAAATGGCTCAGTGGCGCCCCCTTGCAATTTTCAAAATGCCCTTTGCTTTGATGTATTTCAACGTAGGGCGATGAAATTTGGGGAGTGGATACGTTGTCCAGAACCGCTTCAAAAAGTCTAAAGCACCCATATTCCAAACCCAACAGGAAATGGGATATTCTGGATTGAATGTTGAAAAACATAGCATTTTGGGCGAAAACCAGCATGCACGTTTCAGACCGTTGCGCCGAGCCAGTACGTTGGATCTTCCTCAAAATTGGTGTAAGTGTTCATGAGACATATGAGATACTAAGTTGTGAAAATGGTGAGTTTTCGTCCACGGGCCTGACCTGGGCGGGGTACCAAAGTCGGGTGTTTTTTTGGCAACGCGCCAATTTCAGTAAATGATTAATAACTTCCTGATACAAGGTCCAATCTTTTTCATATTTGGCATGCATGTAAGGTGTCTTAACCTGAACACGACTGCATTGAAATATTTTCCATTAGGCCTGGCGCCCCCTTGTGGGAAGAGGAAACACCCTTTTTTACGAAAAAGGCTCCTCCTCCTGGTGAAAAACATCAATTGATCTCAAACCTGCATCAGGGGAGCCTTAAGACATGTCTTTAGGTATCTGATGAAAAATATTGAGTTTTCGTTGATGTTGCAGTATCCAAACAGGAAAGTGAAAAGACCCTCGGCATTTTCTCTCAAAATGGCAAATTTCAAGGTCTGAACATGCTCGAAAACTCACCAAAATGTGCACATACATGTGGCTTCATGTAGATTTCATGAATTTAGCAACATTGCCAAAAGATGTAATAAAATGGCTCAGTGGCGCCCCCTTCAATTTTAAAAAAAGGCCTGTCCTATTAGTTTTTTTCGACGTAGAGTGATGAAATTTGGGGAGTGGATACGTTGTGCAAAACTGCTCCAAAAAGTCTCTTGCACCCATATTCCAAACCCAACAGGAAATCGGGTATTATGGATTGAATCTTGCATTTTTGTCAAAAACCTGCATGCACGTTTGAGACCATTACGCCGAAGCAGTAAGTTGAATGCTTCTCAAAATTGGTCAGACATCCCAAAAACATGCATGGTAGGCTGATTGAGCACTCTAAATTGTCCGTAGGTATGAGTGTGCGCGTGAATGGTTGTATGTCTCCTTGTGCCCTGCAATTGGCTGGCAACCAGTTCAGGGTGTCCCCTGCCTACTGCCCCGAGTTAGCTGGGATAGGCTCCAGCACCTCCGCGACCCTCGTGAGGAAAAGCGGCATGGAAAATGAATGAATGAATGAATGTTCATGACACATATGAGATGTTAGGTTATCAAAATGGTGACATTTCATTCACGGACCTTTCCTGGGCAGGGGAGCAAATGTGTCTTATTTTTGACAATACAATTCAGTAAAAGACTACTGTATTTTTCCGACTATAAGTCGTGTTTTTTTTTCTTCATATTTTGGTTTGGGGTGCGACTTATACTCAGCAGTGACTTATGTGTGAAATTATTAATTATTAGGGCCCGAGCACTCTCAGCGTGCGAGGCCCTATTGTTCTTCGAAGGATTATTAGGGCCCGAGCACTCAGCGTGCGAAGGCCCTATTGTTTTGCAAAGGATTATTATTATTATTATTATTATTATTAGGGCCCGAGCACTAGGCGTGCGAAGGCCCTATTGTAATGCAAAGGATTATTATTATTATTATTCTTCTTTTTTCAGGGCAAATGAAAATGGCCAATTTGGAGGCCTGAACATGCACGAAAAGTCACCAAAATTTGCACATACGTGCAGATTCGCGTAAAATTTGATAATCTTGCGTCGTTTTGAAAAAATTTCAAAAAATGGCTCAGTGGCGCCCCCTTGACCCTTAAAATTTTCAAAAAGGCCTCTCCTCTCAGGTTTTCAACGTAGAGCGATGAAATTTGGGGAGTAGATACCTTATGCCTAACTGTTCAAAAAAGCCTCTTGCACCCATATTCCAAATCCGACAGGAAATCGGATATTTTGGATCAAATGTGAAATTTTTTCGGTTCACAGTTGGAGTTTACGTTTGGAGGCCTGAACATGCACGAAAACTCACCAAAATTTGCACATACATGCAACTTTGCGTAAATTTTGATAATCTACAAAAAAATGTAACAAAATCGCTCAGTGGCGCCCCCTTGAAATTTTCAAAAAGGCCTTTCCTATTAGGTTTTTTCAACGTAGAACGATGAAATTTGGTGAGTCGATACATTGCGTAAAACTGCTCCAAAAAGTCTCTTGCACCTATATTCCAAATCCAACAGGAAGTCGGAAATTTTGGATCAAATGTGAAATTTTATCGATTTACATTTGAGACCTTGTCGCTGAAGAAAATAGTTGGATCGTCTTCAAAATTGGTCAGACTATACAGGAGACATATGAGATCTTAAGTTTTCAAAATGGTGAGTTTTCATCCAAGGGTCTGGCCTGGGCGTAGTCCCAAAGTTGGCCATTTTTGGGCAAAACACCAAATTCAGAAAATGATTAAAAACTCCGTGATCCAACGTTCAATCTTTTTCATTTTTACCATGTTTATGAGATATCCCAGCCTGAACATGACTGCATTGAAATATTACCCATTAGGCCTAGCGCCCCTAGTGGAAACAGGAAATGGCCTTCTTTACGAGACAGGCTCCTCCTCCAAGGGAAAAAAATCTATTGACCTCAAACCTGTTTCAGGGGAGCCTCAAGACATGTGTTCAGGTGCCTGATGAAAAATATTGAGGTTTCGTTGAAGCGGAGAGGTCCAAACTGGAAGTGAAAATGACCGTCAACAATTTGTCTCGCCAAAAACTTTGAACAGTCATAACTCGGCAGATATGCAACATATCTGCGCCAAACTTTCCGTGTTTGTTGAGAGTCATACCCTGAAGGTTCTTGTAGGGGTCATTTGCATCAACTCTACAGTGCCAACTAGTGGCGACAGAAAGAAGTTTTGAAAAAGGCCTTTCCTACTGGGTTTTTTCAACATAGAGCGAGGAAATTTGGGGAGTAGATACCTTATGCAAAACTGCTCCAAAAAGTCTCTTGCACCCATATTCCAAATCCAACAGGAAATCGGGTATTTTGGATCGAATGTGAAATTTTCATGGGTTCACAGTAAGAGTTTACATTTTGAGGCTTGAATATGCATAAAAACTCACCAAAATTTGCACATACATGCGGCTTTGCATAACGTTCAATAATCTTGCAACGTTACGAACACATGTAACAAAATGGCTCAGTGGCGCCCCCTTGAAATTTTCAAAAAGGCCTCTCCTTTTAGGTTTTTTCAACGTAGAGGGATGAAATTCGGAGAGTCGATACCTTGTACAAAACTGCTCCAAAAAGTCTCTGCATGCATATTCCAAACCCAACAGGAAATCGGGTATTTTGGATTGAATGTGAAATTTTTATCGATTTACAGTGTGCACATTTTACACCTTGGCACCTAGGGAATTAGTTTGATCATTCTCAAAATTGGCGAGACTGTTCATGAGGCATATGAAATCTTAAGTTATCAAAATGGTGTGTTTTCATTCACGGGCCTGACCTGGGCGGGGTGCCAAAGTCGGCCATTTTTTCGCCAAAACACCAAATTCGGAAAATGACTGATAACTCCCTCATACAACGTTCAATCTATTTTAAATCTGGCATGTGTGTGAGGTATACCAGCCTGAGCAGGACTGGATTGAACATTTACCATTTGTGCCTGGCGCCTCCTAGTGGGAACAGGAAATGCCCTTTTTTACGGGACACACTCCTCCTCTAAAAGAAAAAATCAATCTACCTCAAACCTGCATAAGGGAAGCCTTAAGACCTGTCTTCAGCTGCCTGATGAAAAATATTGAAGTTTCGTTGAAGCGGAAGGGTCCAAACAGGAAAGTGAAAATGACTGTTAACAATTTTTCTCTCCAAAAACTTTGAACAGTCATAACTCGGCAGATATACAAGATATCTGCGCCAAACTTCCCGTGCTTGTTGAGAGTCATACCCTGAAGGGCCTTGTAGGGGTCATTTGCATCAACCCTACAGCGCCAACTAGTGGCGATAGAAAGTCACTCGTTTTTCCAAAACATGTCCAGTTCTTTTCAGGTTGGTCATTGTAGTTTCAAGACCTATTGAAATACTTATTTACGGCCAATGTCCACGTGTCTTTGTCTGTTGCCGTGACGACCCTTTGTTCGCCATTTAAAGGAAATCTTTTTTTTCAGAGACTCAGGCAGCTTATAGAGCCACAATATTTGGCACACTTGGTCGAATTGGCCCAGTTAGAAGATTAATTTTGGTTTTGAATAAGGGCTTGGCTGCACAGCTCAGTAGTGGCTCCTTTTTTGTAGTACTCTCTCCAATAGGAGTTTTTATCTCTTGTTATTATTATTAGGGCCCGAGCACTAAGCGTGCGAAGGCCCTATTGTTTTGCAAAGGATTATTATTATTATTATTATTAGGGCCCGAGCACTAGGCGTGCGAAGGCCCTATTGTAATGCAAAGGATTATTATTATTATTATTATTATTATTCTTCTTTCTTCATGGCAAATGAAAATGGCCAATTTGGAGGCCTGAACATGCACGAAAAGTCACCAAAATTTGCACATACGTGCAGATTCGCGTAAATTTCGATAATCTTGCGTCGTTTTGAAAAAATGTCAAAAAATGGCTCAGTGGCGCCCCCTTGACCCTTAAAATTTTCAAAAAGGCCTCTCCTCTCAGGTTTTCAACGTAGAGCAATGAAATTTGGGGAGTAGATACCTTATGCCTAACTGCTCAAAAAAGCCTCTTGCACCCATATTCCAAATCCAACAGGAAATCGGTTATTTTGGATCGAATCTGAAATTTTTTCGGTTCACAGTTGGAGTTCACATTTGGAGGCCTGAACATGCACGAAAACTCACCAAAATGTGCACATATGTTCAACTTTACGTAAATTTTGATAATCTTTGAAAAAAATTAACAAAAAGGCTCAGTGGCGCCCCCTTGAAATTTTCAAAAAGGCCTGTCCTATTAGGTTTTTTCAACGTAGAATGATGAAATTTGGTGAGTCGATACATTGTGTAAAACTGCTCCAAAAAGTCTCTTGCACCTATATTCCAAATCCAACAGGAAGTCGGAAATTTTGGATCAAATGCGAAATTTTATTGATTTACATTTGAGACCTTGTCGCTGAAGAAAATAGTTGGATCGTCTTCAAAATTGGTCAGACTATTCAGGAGACATATGAGATCTTAAGTTTTCAAAATGGTGAGTTTTCATCCAAGGGTCTGGCCTGGGCGTAGTCCCAAAGTTGGCCATTTTTAGGCAAAATACCAAATTCAGAAAATGATTAAAAACTCCGTGATACAACGTTCAATCTTTTTCATTTCTAGCATGTATATGAGATATCCCAGCCTGAACACGACTGCATTGAAATATTACCCATTAGGCCTGGCGCCCCCTAGTGGGAACAGGAAATGGCATTCTTTACGAGAGAGGATCCTCCTCCAAGGGAAAAAAATCTATTGACCTCAAACCTGTTTCAGGGGAGCCTCAAGACATGTGTTCAGGTGCCTGATGAAAAATATTTAGGTTTCGTTGAAGCGGAGAGGTCCAAACTGGAAGTGAAAATGACCGTCAACAATTTGTCTCGCCAAAAACTTTGAACAGTCATAACTCGGCAGATATGCAACATATCTGCGCCAAACTTTCCGTGTTTGTTGAGAGTCATACCCTGAAGGTTCTTGTAGGGGTCATTTGCATCAACTCTACAGTGCCAACTAGTGGCGACAGAAAGAAGTTTTAAAAAAGGCCTTTCCTATTGGGTTTTTTCAACATAGAGCGAGGAAATTTGGGGAGTAGATACCTTATGCAAAACTGCTCCAAAAAGTCTCTTGCACCCGTATTCCAAATCCAACAGGAAATCGGGTATTTTGGATCAAATGTGAAATTTTTATCGGTTCACAGTAGGAGTTTACATTTGGAGGCTTGAACATGCACGAAAACTCACAAAAATTTCGACATACATGCGGCTTTGCATAACGTTCAATAATCTTGCAACGTTACGAAAACATGTAACAAAATGGCTCACTGGCGCCCCCTTGAAATTTTCAAAAAGGCCTCTCCATTTAGGTTTTTCTAACATAGAGTGATGAAATTTGGAGAGTCAAAACTTTGTGCAAAACTGCTCCAAAAAGTCTCTTGCACACACATTCCAAATCCTACAGGAAATCGGGTATTTTGGATTGAATGTGAACTTTTTATCGATTTACAGTGTGCACATTTTACACCTTGGCACCTAGGGAATTAGTTTGATCATTCTCAAAATTGGTGAGACTGTTCATGAGGCATATGAAATCTTAAGTTATAAAAATGGTGTGTTTTCATTCACGGGCCTGACCTGGGCGGGCGGCCAAAGTCGGCCATTTTTTCGCCAAAACACCGAATTCGGAAAATGACTGATAACTCCCTCATACAACCTTCAATCTATTTTAAATCTGCCATGTGTGTGAGGTATACCAGCCTGAGCAGGACTGGATTGAAAATTAACCATTTGTGCCTGGCGCCTCCTAGTGGGAACAGGAAATGCCCTTTTTTACGGGACACACTCCTCCTCTAAAGGGAAAAAATCAATCTACCTCAAACCTGCATAAGGGAAACCTTAAGACCTGTCTTCAGGTGCCTGATGAAAAATATTGAAGTTTCGTTGAAGCGGAGGGGTCCAAACAGGAAAGTGAAAATGACTGTCAACAATTTTTCTCTCCAAAAACTTTGAACAGTCATAACTCGGCAGATATACAAGATATCTGCGCCAAACTTCCCGTGCTTGTTGAGAGTCATACCCTGAAGGGCCTTGTAGGGGTCATTTGCATCAACCCTACAGCGCCAACTAGTGGCGATAGAAAGTCACTCGTTTTTCCAAAACATGTCCAGTTCTTTTCATGTTGGTCATTGTAGTTTCAAGACCTATTAAAATACTTTTTTACGGCCCATGTCCACGTGTCTCTGTCTGTTGCCGTGACGACCCTTTGTTCGCCATTTAAAGGAAATATTTTTTTTCAGAGACTCAGGGAACTTATGGAGCCACAATAGTTGGCACACTTGGTCGAATTGGCCCAGTTAGAAGATTAATTTTGGTTTTGAATAAGGGCTTGGCTGCACAGCTCAGTAGTGGCTCCTTTTTTGTAGTACTCTCTCCAATAGGGGTTTTTATCTCTTGGGTGTGGGAATTTAAATAGGCGACTTTCGAGCATGTTAGGTTCTAATGAGATGATTAGAGAGGAGGATCTCCCACCACCCTGACCTGCACACAGTCCGAGTTGCGTGACGTCCGAGTTGCGTTAGATTGCGAGGGCCCGTTCAGTCCTGCTTGCAGGCCTAGTTATTATTATTATTATTATTATTATTATTCTTTTTTCAGGGCAAATGAAAATGGCCAATTTGGAGGCCTGAACATGCACGAAAAGTCACCAAAATTTGCACAAACGTGCGGCTTTGCGTAAATTTCGATAATCTTGTGTCGTTTTGAAAAAATGTCAAAAAATGGCTCAGTGGCGCCCCCTTGACCCTTAAAATTTTCAAAAAGGCCTCTCCTCTCAGGTTTTCAACGTAGAGCAATGAAATTTGGGGAGTAGATACCTTATGCCTAACTGTTCAAAAAAGCCTCTTGCACCCATATTCCAAATCCAACAGGAAATCGGATATTTTGGATCAAATGTGAAATTTTTATCGGTTCACAGTTTGAGTTTACATTTGGAGGCCTGAACATGCACGAAAACTCACCAAAATTTGCACATACATGCAACTTTGCGTAAATTTTGATAATCTACAAAAAAATTTAACAAAATGGCTCAGTGGCGCCCCCTTGAAATTTTCAAAAAGGCCTTTCCTATTAGGTTTTTTCAACGTAGAACGATGAAATTTGGCGAGTCGATACATTGTGCAAAACTGCTCCAAAAAGTCTCTTGCACCCATATTCCAAACCCAACTGGAAGCCAGAAATTTTGGATCAAATGTGAAATTTTATCGATTTACATTTGAGACCTTGTCGCTGAAGAAAATAGTTGGATCGTCTTCAAAATTGGTCAGACTATTCAGGAGACATATGAGATCTTAAGTTTTCAAAATGGTGAGTTTTCACTCAAGGGTCTGACCTGGGCGTGGTCCCAAAGTCGGCCATTTTTGGGCAAAATACCAAATTCAGAAAATGATTAAAAACTCCGTGATACAACGTTCAATCTTTTTCATTTCTAGCATGTATATGAGATATCCCAGCCTGAACACGACTGCATTGAAATATTACCCATTAGGCCTGGCGCCCCCTAGTGGGAACAGGAAATGGCCTTCTTTACGAGACAGGCTCCTCCTCCAAGGGAAAAAAATCTATTGACCTCAAACCTGTTTCAGGGGAGCCTCAAGACATGTGTTCAGGTCCCTGATGAAAAATATTGAGGTTTCGTTGAAGCGGAGAGGTCCAAACTGGAAGTGAAAATGACCGTCAACAATTTGTCTCGCCAAAAATTTTGAACAGTCATAACTCGGCAGATATGCAACATATCTGCGCCAAACTTTCCGTGTTTGTTGAGAGTCATACCCTGAAGGTTCTTATAGGGGTCATTTGCATCAACTCTACAGTGCCAACTAGTGGCGACAGAAAGAAGTTTTAAAAAAGGCCTTTCCTATTGGGTTTTTTCAACATAGAGCAAGGAAATTTGGGGAGTAGATACCTTATGCAAAACTGCTCCAAAAAGTCTCTTGCACCCATATTCCAAATCCAACAGGAAATCGGGTATTTTGGGTCGAATGTGAAATTTTCATGGGTTCACAGTAAGAGTTTACATTTGGAGGCTTGAATATGCATAAAAACTCACCAAAATTTGCACATACATGCGGCTTTGGATAACGTTCGATAATCTTGCAACGTTACGAAACAATTTAACAAAATGGCTCAGTGGCGCCCCCTTGAAATTTTCAAAAAGGCCTCTCCATTTAGGTTTTTCTAACATAGAGTGATGAAATTTGGAGAGTCAAAACTTTGTGCAAAACTGCTCCAAAAAGTCTCTTGCACACACATTCCAAATCCTACAGGAAATCGGGTATTTTGGATTGAATGTGAACTTTTTATCGATTTACAGTGTGCACATTTTACACCTTGGCACCTAGGGAATTAGTTTGATCATTCTCAAAATTGGTGAGACTGTTCATGAGGCATATGAAATCTTAAGTTATAAAAATGGTGTGTTTTCATTCACGGGCCTGACCTGGGCGGGGCGCCAAATTCTTCCATTTTTTCGCCAAAACACCGAATTCGGAAAATGACTGATAACTCCCTCATACAACGTTCAATCTATTTTAAATCTGGCATGTGTGTGAGGTATACCAGCCTGAGCAGGACTGGATTGAAAATTTACCATTTGTGCCTGGCGCCTCCTAGTGGGAACAGGAAATGCCCTTTTTTACGGGACACACTCCTCCTCTAAAGGGAAAAAATCAATCTACTTCAAACCTGCATAAGGGAAACCTTAAGACCTGTCTTCAGGTGCCTGATGAAAAATATTGAAGTTTCGTTGAAGCGGAGGGGTCCAAACAGGAAAGTGAAAATGACTGTCAACAATTTTTCTCTCCAAAAACTTTGAACAGTCATAACTCGGCAGATATACAAGATATCTGCGCCAAACTTCCCGTGCTTGTTGAGAGTCATACCCTGAAGGGCCTTGTAGGGGTCATTTGCATCAACCCTACAGCGCCAACTAGTGGCGATATAAAGTCACTCGTTTTTCCAAAACATGTCCAGTTCTTTTCATGTTGGTCATTGTAGTTTCAAGACCTATTAAAATACTTTTTTACGGCCCATGTCCACGTGTCTCTGTCTGTTGCCGTGACGACCCTTTGTTCGCCATTTAAAGGAAATATTTTTTTTCAGAGACTCAGGGAGCTTATAGAGCCACAATAGTTGGCACACTTGGTCGAATTGGCCCAGTTAGAAGATTAATTTAGGTTTTGAATAAGGGCTTGGCTGCACAGCTCAGTAGTGGCTCCTTTTTTGTAGTACTCTCTCCAATAGGGGTTTTTATCTCTTGGGTGTGGGAATGTAAATAGGCGACTTTCGAGCATGTTAGGTTCTAATGAGATGATTAGAGAGGAGGATCTGCCACCACCCTGACCTGCACACAGTCCGAGTTGCGTGACGTCCGAGTTGCGCTAGATTGCGAGGGCCCGTTCAGTCCTGCTTGCAGGCCTAGTTATTATTATTATTAGGGCCCGAGCACTAAGCGTGCGAAGGCCCTATTGTTTTGCAAAGGATTATTTTTTTTTTTATTTTTTATTTTTTTTTTTTTTTTCAGGGCAAATGAAAACGGCCAATTTGGAGGCCTGAACATGCACGAAAAGTCACCAAAATTTGCACATACGTCCGGAAAATTGTAAATTTCGATAATTTTTCAACGTTGCAAAAAAATATAACAAAATGGCTCAGTGGCGCCCCCTTGAAATTTTAAAATTGGCCTATAACATTAGGGTCTGTCAGCGTAGAGCAATGAAATTTGGGGGGTCTATACCTTGTCCAAAACCGCTCCAAAAAAGCATTTACACGCATATTCCAAACCCAACAGGAAATCGGTTATTTTGGATCAAATATGAAATTTTTATCGATTTACAGGGTGCACATTTGAGACCTTTTCGCCGAGTTAGTTAGTTGGATCATCTTCAAAATTGGTGAGACTGTTCAGGAGACATATGAAATCTTAAGTTTTGAAAATGGTGCGTTTTCATTCACGGGTCTGACCTGGGCGTGGTGCCAAAGTCGACCATTTTTTCGGCAAAATGACAAATTCAGTAAATGACTTATAGTTCCTTGACACAACGTTCAATCTTTTTCATATTTGGCATGTATGTGTGGTATCCCACCCTTAACACGAGTGCATTGAAATATTACCCATTAGGTCTAGCGCCCCCTAGTGAGAACAGGAAATGCCTTTTTTTACGAGACAGGTTCCTCCTCCAAGGGAAAAAAATCTGTTGACCTCAAACCTGCATCAGGGGAGCCTTAAGACCTGTGTTCAGGTGCCTGATGAAAAATATTGAGGTTTTGTTGAGGCGGAGGGGTCCAAACAGGAAAGTGAAAATGAACGTCAACAATTTGTCACGCAAAAAACTTTGAACAGTCATAACTCGGCAGATATACAACATATCTGCGCCAAACTTCCCGTGTTTGTTGAGAGTCATACCCTGAAGGTTCTTGTAGGGGTCATTTGCATCAACTCTACAGTGCCAACTAGTGGCGACAGAAAGAAGTTTTAAAAAAGGCCTTTCCTATTGGGTTTTTTCAACATAGAGCAAGGAAATTTGGGGAGTAGATACCTTATGCAAAACTGCTCCAAAAAGTCTCTTGCACCCATTTTCCAAATCCAACAGGAAATCGGGTATTTTGGATCGAATGTGAAATTTTCATGGGTTCACAGTAGGAGTTTACATTTGGAGGCTTGAATATGCACAAAAACTCGTAAAAATTTGCACATACATGCGGCTTTAGATAACGTTCGATAATCTTGCAATGTTACGAAAAAATGTAGCAAAATGCCTCAGTGGCGCCCCCTTGAATTTTTCAAAAAGGCGTTTCCTATTAGGTTTTTTTGACAGAGAGTGATGAAATTTGGGGAGTCGATACCTTGTGCAAAACTGCTCCAAAAAGTCTCTTGCACCCGTATTCCAAATCCAACAGGAAATCGGGTATTTTGGATCGAATGTGAAATTTTTATCGGTTCACAGTAGGAGTTTACATTTGGAGGCTTGAACATGCACGAAAACTCACAAAAATTTGGACATACATGTGGCTTTGCATAACGTTCAATAATCTTGCAACGTTACGAAAACATGTAACAAAATGGCTCAGTGGCGCCCCCTTGAAATTTTCAAAAAGGCCTCTCCATTTAGGTTTTTTCAACGTAGAGGGATGAAATTCGGAGAGTCGATACCTTGTACAAAACTGCTCCAAAAAGTCTCTTGCATGCATATTCCAAACCCAACAGGAAATCGGGTATTTTGGATTGAATGTGAAATTTTTATCGATTTACAGTGTGCACATTTTACACCTTGGCACCTAGGGAATTAGTTTGATCATTCTCAAAATTGGCGAGACTGTTCATGAGGCATATGAAATCTTAAGTTATCAAAATGGTGTGTTTTCATTCACGGGCCTGACCTGGGCGGGGTGCCAAAGTCGGCCATTTTTTCGCCAAAACACCGAATTTGGAAAATGACTGATAACTCCCTCATACAACGTTCAATCTATTTTAAATCTGGCATGTGTGTGAGGTATACCAGCCTGAGCAGGACTGGATTGAAAATTTACCATTTGTGCTTGGCGCCTCCTAGTGGGAACAGGAAATGCCCTTTTTTTACGGGACACACTCCTCCTCTAAAGGGAAAAAATCAATCTACCTCAAAGCTGCATAAGGGAAGCCTTAAGACCTGTCTTCAGGTGCCTGATGAAAAATATTGAAGTTTCGTTGAAGCGGAGGGGTCCAAACAGGAAAGTGAAAATGACTGTCAACAATTTTTCTCTCCAAAAACTTTGAACAGTCATAACTCGGCAGATATACAACATATCTGCGCCAAACTTCCCGTGCTTGTTGAGAGTCATACCCTGAAGGGCCTTGTAGGGGTCATTTGCATCAAACCTACAGCGCCAACTAGTGGCGATAGAAAGTCACTCGTTTTTCCAATACATGTTCAGTTCTTTTCAGGTTGGTCATTGTAGTTTCAAGACCTATTAAAATACTTATTTACGGCCCATGTCCACGTGTCTCTGTCTGTTGCCGTGACGACCCTTTGTTCGCCATTTAAAGGAAATATTTTTTTTCAGAGACTCAGGCAGCTTATAGAGCCACAATATTTGGCACACTTGGTCGAATTGGCCCACTTAGAAGATTAGTTTTGGGTTTTGAATAAGGGCTTGGCTACACAGCTCAGTAGTGGCTCCTTTTTTGTAGTACTCTCTCCAATAGGGGTTTTTGCTACTTTCGAGCATCTTAGGTTCTAATGAGATGATTAGAGAGGAGGATCTGCCACCACCCTGACCTGCACACAGTCCGAGTTGCGTGACGTCCGAGTTGCGCTAGATTGCGAGGGCCCGTTCAGTCCTGCTTGCAGGCCTAGTTATTATTATTATTATTATTATTATTATTCTTTTTTCAGGGCAAATGAAAATGGCCAATTTGGAGGCCTGAACATGCACGAAAAGTCACCAAAATTTGCACATACGTGCGGCTTTGCGTAAATTTCGATAATCTTGTGTCGTTTTGAAAAAATGTCAAAAAATGGCTCAGTGGCGCCCCCTTTACCCTTAAAATTTTCAAAAAGGCCTCTCCTCTCAGGTTTTCAACGTAGAGCAATGAAATTTGGGGAGTAGATACCTTATGCCTAACTGTTCAAAAAAGCCTCTTGCACCCATTTTCCAAATCCAACAGGAAATCGGATATTTTGGATCAAATGTGAAATTTTTATCGGTTCACAGTTGGAGTTTACATTTGGAGGCCTGAACATGCACGAAAACTCACCAAAATTTGCACATACATGCAACTTTATGTAAATTTTAATAATCTACAAAAAAATTTAACAAAATGGCTCAGTGGCGCCCCCTTGAAATTTTCAAAAAGGCCTTTCCTATTAGGTTTTTTCAACGTAGAACGATGAAATTTGGCGAGTCGATACATTGTGCAAAACTGCTCCAAAAAGTCTCTTGCACCCATATTCCAAACCCAACAGGAAGCCGGAAATTTTGGATCAAATGTGAAATTTTATCGATTTACATTTGAGACCTTGTCGCTGAAGAAAATAGTTGGATCGTCTTCAAAATTGGTCAGACTATTCAGGAGACATATGAGATCTTAAGTTTTGAAAATGGTGAGTTTTCACTCAAGGGTCTGACCTGGGCGTGGTCCCAAAGTCGGCCATTTTTGGGCAAAATACCAAATTCAGAAAATGATTAAAAACTCCGTGACACAACGTTCAATCTTTTTCATTTCTAGCATGTATATGAGATATCCCAGCCTGAACACGACTGCATTGAAATATTACCCATTAGGCCTGGCGCCCCCTAGTGGGAACAGGAAATGGCCTTCTTTACGAGACAGGCTCCTCCTCCAAGGGAAAAAAATCTATTGACCTCAAACCTGTTTCAGGGGAGCCTCAAGACATGTGTTCAGGTCCCTGATGAAAAATATTGAGGTTTCGTTGAAGCGGAGAGGTCCAAACTGGAAGTGAAAATGACCGTCAACAATTTGTCTCGCCAAAAATTTTGAACAGTCATAACTCGGCAGATATGCAACATATCTGCGCCAAACTTTCCGTGTTTGTTGAGAGTCATACCCTGAAGGTTCTTGTAGGGGTCATTTGCATCAACTCTACAGTGCCAACTAGTGGCGACAGAAAGAAGTTTTAAAAAAGGCCTTTCCTATTGGGTTTTTTCAACATAGAGCAAGGAAATTTGGGGAGTAGATACATTATGCAAAACTGCTCCAAAAAGTCTCTTGCACCCATATTCCAAATCCAACAGGAAATCGGGTATTTTGGATCGAATGTGAAATTTTCATGGGTTCACAGTAAGAGTTTACATTTGGAGGCTTGAATATGCATAAAAACTCACCAAAATTTGCACATACATGCGGCTTTGGATAACGTTCGATAATCTTGCAACGTTACGAAACAATTTAACAAAATGGCTCAGTGGCGCCCCCTTGAAATTTTCAAAAAGGCCTCTCCATTTAGGTTTTTCTAACATAGAGTGATGAAATTTGGAGAGTCAAAACTTTGTGCAAAACTGCTCCAAAAAGTCTCTTGCACACACATTCCAAATCCTACAGGAAATCGGGTATTTTGGATTGAATGTGAACTTTTTATCGATTTACAGTGTGCACATTTTACACCTTGGCACCTAGGGAATTAGTTTGATCATTCTCAAAATTGGTGAGACTGTTCATGAGGCATATGAAATCTTAAGTTATAAAAATGGTGTGTTTTCATTCACGGGCCTGACCTGGGCGGGGCGCCAAATTCTTCCATTTTTTCGCCAAAACACCGAATTCGGAAAATGACTGATAACTCCCTCATACAACGTTCAATCTATTTTAAATCTGGCATGTGTGTGAGGTATACCAGCCTGAGCAGGACTGGATTGAAAATTTACCATTTGTGCCTGGCGCCTCCTAGTGGGAACAGGAAATGCCCTTTTTTACGGGACACACTCCTCCTCTAAAGGGAAAAAATCAATCTACCTCAAACCTGCATAAGGGAAACCTTAAGACCTGTCTTCAGGTGCCTGATGAAAAATATTGAAGTTTCGTTGAAGCGGAGGGGTCCAAACAGGAAAGTGAAAATGACTGTCAACAATTTTTCTCTCCAAAAACTTTGAACAGTCATAACTCGGCAGATATACAAGATATCTGCGCCAAACTTCCCGTGCTTGTTGAGAGTCATACCCTGAAGGGCCTTGTAGGGGTCATTTGCATCAACCCTACAGCGCCAACTAGTGGCGATAGAAAGTCACTCGTTTTTCCAAAACATGTCCAGTTCTTTTCATGTTGGTCATAGTAGTTTCAAGACCTATTAAAATACTTTTTTACGGCCCATGTCCACGTGTCTCTGTCTGTTGCCGTGACGACCCTTTGTTCACCATTTAAAGGAAATATATTTTTTTCAGAGACTCAGGGAGCTTATAGAGCCACAATAGTTGGCACACTTGGTCGAATTGGCCCAGTTAGAAGATTAATTTGGTTTTGAATAAGGGCTTGGCTGCACAGCTCAGTAGTGGCTCCTTTTTTGTAGTACTCTCTCCAATAGGGGTTTTTATCTCTTGGGTGTGGGAATGTAAAGAGGCGACTTTCGAGCTTGTTAGGTTCTAATGAGATGATTAGAGAGGAGGATCTGCCACCACCCTGACCTGCACACAGTCCGAGTTGCGTGACGTCCGAGTTGCGCTAGATTGCGAGGGCCCGTTCAGTCCTGCTTGCAGGCCTAGTTATTATTATTATTATTATTAGGGCCCGAGCACTCTCAGCGTGCGAGGCCCTATTGTTCTTCGAAGGATTATTATTATTATTATTTTTTTTTTTTCATGGCAAATGAAAATGGCCAATTTGAAGGCCTGAACATGCTCAAAAACTCACCAAAATTTGCACATACATCCGGCTTCGCGAAAATTTCGACAATTTGGCAACGTTTACAAAAAAAATTAAAAAATGGCTCAGTGGCGCCCCCTTGCAATTTTCAAAATGCCCTTTGCTTTGATGTATTTCAACGTAGGGCGATGAAATTTGGGGAGTGGATACGTTGTCCAGAACCGCTTCAAAAAGTCTAAAGCACCCATATTCCAAACCCAACAGGAAATGGGATATTCTGGATTGAATGTTGAAAAACATAGCATTTTGGGCGAAAACCAGCATGCACGTTTCAGACCGTTGCGCCGAGCCAGTACGTTGGATCTTCCTCAAAATTGGTGTAAGTGTTCATGAGACATATGAGATACTAAGTTGTGAAAATGGTGAGTTTTCGTCCACGGGCCTGACCTGGGCGGGGTACCAAAGTCGGGTGTTTTTTTGGCAACGCGCCAATTTCAGTAAATGATTAATAACTTCCTGATACAAGGTCCAATCTTTTTCATATTTGGCATGCATGTAAGGTGTCTTAACCTGAACACGACTGCATTGAAATATTTTCCATTAGGCCTGGCGCCCCCTTGTGGGAAGAGGAAACACCCTTTTTTACGAAAAAGGCTCCTCCTCCTGGTGAAAAACATCAATTGATCTCAAACCTGCATCAGGGGAGCCTTAAGACATGTCTTTAGGTATCTGATGAAAAATATTGAGTTTTCGTTGATGTTGCAGTATCCAAACAGGAAAGTGAAAAGACCCTCGGCATTTTGTCACAAAATGGCCAATTTCGAGGTCTGAACATGCTCGAAAACTCACCAAAATGTGCACATACATGTGGCTTCATGTAGATTTCATGAATTTAGCAACATTACCAAAAGATGTAATAAAATGGCTCAGTGGCGCCCCCTTCAATTTTTAAAAAAGGCCTGTCCTATTAGTTTTTTTCGACGTAGAGTGATGAAATTTGGGGAGTGGATACGTTGTGCAAAACTGCTCCAAAAAGTCTCTTGCACCCATATTCCAAACCCAACAGGAAATCGGGTATTATGGATTGAATCTTGCATTTTTGTCAAAAACCTGCATGCACGTTTGAGACCATTACGCCGAAGCAGTAAGTTGAATGCTTCTCAAAATTGGTCAGACATCCCAAAAACATGCATGGTAGGCTGATTGAGCACTCTAAATTGTCCGTAGGTATGAGTGTGCGCGTGAATGGTTGTATGTCTCCTTGTGCCCTGCAATTGGCTGGCAACCAGTTCAGGGTGTCCCCTGCCTACTGCCCCGAGTTAGCTGGGATAGGCTCCAGCACCTCCGCGACCCTCGTGAGGAAAAGCGGCATGGAAAATGAATGAATGAATGAATGTTCATGACACATATGAGATGTTAGGTTATCAAAATGGTGACATTTCATTCACGGCCCTTTCCTGGGCAGGGGAGCAAATGTGTCTTATTTTTGACAATACAATTCAGTAAAAGACTACTGTATTTTTCCGACTATAAGTCGTGTTTTTTTTTCTTCATATTTTGGTTTGGGGTGCGACTTATACTCAGCAGTGACTTATGTGTGAAATTATTAACACATTATGATAACATTTCCCATGTTATTTAGGTGTTTTGGACTAATGGTTTTGTAAACTTGTTAGCATGCTATAGTTATCTGAATAACTCTTAATAGCTATGGCCATTTTCATTTGCCATGAAAAAATAATAATAACGAGTGCGCTCCCAGTTGGGCGTGAAAGCGCCACAAACTAAATGCATCCATTTCAATATAAAAAAGTCAATTATACAATTGAACATACATTGCCAAAGGCAGAACGCGAACGTGGCCATAGCTATTAACAGTTATTCAGATTACTATAGCATGCTAACAGGTTTACAAAACCATTAGGCCTGGTGCCCCCTGGTGAGTGAAATTATTAACACATTATGATATAATTTCCCGTGTTATTTTGGTGTTTTGGACTGATGGTTTTGTAAACTTGTTAGCATGCTATAGTTATCTGAATAACTGTTAATAGCTATGGCCACGTTCGCGTTCTGCCTTTGGCAATGTATGTTCAATTGTATAATTGACTTTTTTATATTGAAATGGATGCATTTAGTTTGTGGCGCTTTCACGCCCACCTGGGAGCGCACTCGCACTTGTTTACGTGAATAAGCGCTCGCACACCAGAAGAAGACAGACAGCCACGTAGCTCTGAGTGAGTGAGTGAGTGAGTGAGTGAGTGAGTGAGTGAGTGAGTGAGTGAGTGAGTGAGTGAGTGAGTGAGTGAGTGGACTAGTTAGCGAGAGAGAAAGACGGCTGCGAACCTACGTTCATTGTTTATGCCTTTAAAATATCTCTACAGAGGCAACGCCTGCGTGTATCATCTTTTCTGTTGTTGTGTGTTTTCCACCCGCGAGCGGACACTTACAGCCAGTTGTGTGGTTGTTTGAATGGTGTGCTAATGCTAGCGAACGCATGCTAATCTGTTACATTATTGCTGTAATAGTACGTAATTATCATTTATTTACGGTGATGTGAACCTGTTTGCTATCGAGGACCAAATTGATTCAACAAATTATGCGGACATCCAGAATTGTCTTTTTGGAGTTCGCTGTCTATAGCCAGGACCGAGCGGTAGCGTCCTGGTGTTGTGTGTTTTCCACCCGCGAGCGGACACTTACAGCCAGTTGTGTGGTTGTTTGAATGGTGTGCTAATGCTAGCGAACGCATGCTAATCTGTTACATTATTGCTGTAATAGTACGTAATTATCATTTATTTACGGTGATGTGAACCTGTTTGCTATCGAGGACCAAATTGATTCAACAAATTATGCGGACATCCAGAATTGTCTTTTTGGAGTTCGCTGTCTATAGCCAGGACCGAGCGGTAGCGTCCTGGTGAGGACAGTATATTCGCATTTCGTTGTTTATGCACTGTACACTGTACATTTATTCAGCATGTTGTTCTCTATTGTATCTTTATATTAAATTGCCTTTCAAGATGACATATCTGTTCTACGTGTTGGATTTTATCAAGTAAATTTCACCCACAAATGCGACTTATACTCGGGTAAGACTTGTTTCCTTAAAGCAGAGGGGTCCAATAGGAAAGTCATAATGACCGTGTTCAGGTGCCTAATAAACACTTTTGTTTTGTTAAAGCAGAGGGGTCCGATAAGAAAGTCATCATGACCGTCGCCATTTTCTCTCCCCACTAATTCTGAACATTCAGACATGCAATATATCTGCCTGGATATCTGTCTGTTGTCGACTGCCACCGCCCCGACCTGCCTGCCCTCCGACTTTGTTTGACGTCCGAGTTGCGCCATACGCGAGGGCCCGTCAGTCCTGCTTGCAGGGCTAGTTAGGGCCCGAGCACTAGACGTGCGAAGGCCCTATTGTAATGCAAAGGATTATTATTATTATTATTAGGGCCCGAGCACTAGACGTGCGAAGGCCCTATTGTAATGCAAAGGATTATTATTATTATTATTATTATTATTATTCTTCTTTCTTCATGGCAAATGAAAATGGCCAATTTGGAGGCCTGAACATGCACGAAAAGTCACCAAAATTTGCACATACGTGCAGATTCGCGTAAATTTCGATAATCTTGCGTCGTTTTGAAAAAATGTCAAAAAATGGCTCAGTGGCGCCCCCTTGACCCTTAAAATTTTCAAAAAGGCCTCTCCTCTCAGGTTTTCAACGTAGAGCAATGAAATTTGGGGAGTAGATACCTTATGCCTAACTGTTCAAAAAAGCCTCTTGCACCCATATTCCAAATCCAACAGGAAATCGGGTATTTTGGATCGAATGTGAAATTTTTTCGGTTCACAGTTGGAGTTTACGTTTGGAGGCTTGAACATGCACGAAAACTCACCAAAATTTGCACATACATTCAACTTTGCGTAAATTTTGATAATCTCCAAAAAAATTTAACAAAATGGCTCAGTGGCGCCCCCTTGAAATTTTCAAAAAGGCCTCTCCTATTAGGTTTTTTCAACGTAGAACAATGAAATTTAGTGAGTCGATACATTGTACAAAACTGCTCCAAAAAGTCTCTTGCACCCATATTCCAAACCCAACAGGAAGCTGGAAATTTTGGGTCAAATGCGAAATTTTATCGATTTACATTTGAGACCTTGTCGCTGAAGGATAAAGTTGGATCGTCTTCAAAATTGGTCAGACTATTCAGGAGACCTATGAGATCTTAAGTTTTCAAAATGGTGTGTTTTCATTCAAGGGTCTGGCCTGGGCGTGGTCCCAAAGTCGGCCATTTTTAGGCAAAATACCAAATTCAGAAAATGATTAAAAACTCCGTGATCCAACGTTCAATCTTTTTCATTTTTAGCATGTTTATGAGATATCCCAGCCTGAACACGACTGCATTGAAATATTACCCATTAGGCCTGGCGCCCCTAGTGGAAACAGGAAATGGCCTTCTTTACGAGACAGGCTCCTCCTCCAAGGGAAAAAAATCTATTGACCTCAAACCTGTTTCAGGGGAGCCTCAAGACATGTGTTCAGGTGCCTGATGAAAAATATTGAGGTTTCGTTGAAGCGGAGAGGTCCAAACTGGAAGTGAAAATGACCGTCAACAATTTGTCTCGCCAAAAACTTTGAACAGTCATAACTCGGCAGATATGCAACATATCTGCGCCAAACTTTCCGTGTTTGTTGAGAGTCATACCCTGAAGGTTCTTGTAGGGGTCATTTGCATCAACTCTACAGTGCCAACTAGTGGCGACAGAAAGAAGTTTTAAAAAAGGCCTTTCCTGTTGGGTTTTTTCAACATAGAGCAAGGAAATTTGGGAAGTAGATACCTTATGCCTAACTGCTCAAAAAAGCCTCTTGCACCCATATTCCAAATCCAACAGAAAATCGGGTATTTTGGATCAAATGTGAAATTTCTGTCCATTTCTAGTACAGTTTACATTTGGAGGCCTGGACATGCACGAAAACTCACCAAATTTTGCACATACATGCGGCTTTGTGTGGATTTCGATAATCTTGCAACGTTACAAAAAAATGTAACAAAATGGCTCAGTGGCGCCCCCTTGAATTTTTCAAAAAGGCGTTTCCTATTAGGTTTTTTTAACGTAGAGCAATGAAATTTGGGGAGTCGATACCTTGTGCAAAACTGCTCCAAAAAGTCTCTTGCACCCATATTCCAAACCCAACAGGAAATCGGGTATTTTGGATCGAATGTGAAATTTTTATCAATTAACAGGGTGCACATTTGAGACCTTGTCACAGAGGGAATCAATTGGATCATCTTCAAAATTGGTTAGACAATTCAGGAGACCTATGAAATCTAAACTTTTCAAAATGGTGTGTTTTCATTCATGGGTCTGACCTGGGCGTGGTGCCAAAGTCGGCCATTTTTTCGGCAAAATGACAAATTCAGTAAAGGACTAATAGCTCCTTGAAACAACGTTCAATCTTTTTCATATCTGGCATGTATGTGCGGGATCCCACCCTGAACACGAGTGCATTGAAATATTACTCATTAGGCCTAGCGCCCCCTAGTGGGAACAGGAAATGCCTTTTTTACGAAACAGGCTCCTCCTCCAAGGAAAAAAAAATCTATTCACCTCAAACCTGCATCAGGGGAGCCTGAAGACATGTGTTCAGGTGCCTGATGAAAAATACTGAGGTTTGGTTGAAGCAGAAGGGTCCAACAGGAGAAGTAAAAATGACTGAAGCCATTTCGTCTCACCACAAGTTTTGAACAGTCATAACTTCTACAACATATCTGCGCCAAACATATCGTGCTTGTTGAGTCATAGTCTGAAGGGTCCTGTAGGGGTCATTTGCATCAACCCTACAGCGCCAACTAGTGGCAATAGAAAGTCACTCATTTTTTTAAATATATGTCCAGTTCTTTTCAGGTTGGTCATTGTAGTTTCAAGACCTTTTAAAATACTTATTTTACGGCCCATGTCCACATGTCTCTGTCTGTTGCTGTGATGACCCTTTATTCGCTCCTTTTTTGTAGTCCTCTGTCCAATAGGGGTTTTTATCTCTTAGGTGTGTGAATGTAAAGAGGCAACTTTCGCGCATGTTAGGTTCTAATGAGATGATTAGAGAGGACGATCTGCCACCACCCTGACCTGCACACTGTCCGAGTTGCATGACGTCCGAGTTGCGCTAGATTGCGAGGGCCCGTTCAGTCCTGCTTGCAGGCCTAGTTATTATTATTATTATTTTTTCATGGCAAATGAAAATGGCCAATTTGAAGGCCTGAACATGCTCAAAAACTCACCAAAATTTGCACATACATCCGGCTTCGCGAAAATTTCGAAAATTTAGCAACGTTTTTTAAAAAAATCAAAAAATGGCTCAGTGGCGCCCCCTTGAAATTTTAAAAATGCCCTTTGCTTTGATGTTTTTCAACGTAGAGCGATGAAATTTGGGGAGTGGATACGTTGTCCAGAGACGCTTCAAAAAGTCTGCAGCACCCATATTCCAAACCCAACAGGAAATCTGATATTTTGGATTGAATGTTGAAAAACATAGCATTTTGGGCGAAAACCAGCATGCACGTTTCAGACCATTGCGCCGAGCCAGTACGTTGGATCTTCCTCAAAATTGGTGTACGTCTTCATGAGACATATGAGATATTAAGTTGTGAAAATGGTGAGTTTTCGTCCACGGGCCTAACCTGGGCGGGGTACCAAAGTCGGGTGTTTTTTTGGCAACGCGCCAATTTCAGTAAATGATTAATAACTTCCTGATACAAGGTCCAATCTTTTTCATATTTGGCATGCGTGTAAGGTGTCTTAACCTGTACACGACTGCATTGAAATATTTTCCATTAGGCCTGGCGCCCCCTTGTGGGAAGAGGAAACACCCTTTTTTACGAGAAAGGCTCCTCCTCCTGGTGAAAAACATCAATTGACCTCAAACCTGCATCAGGGGAGCCTTAAGACATGTCTTTAGGTATCTGATGAAAAATATTGAGTTTTCGTTGATGTAGCAGTACCCAAACAGGAAAGTGAAAAGACCCTCGGCATTTTGTCACAAAATGGCCAATTTCGAGGTCTGAAC
Organism: Corythoichthys intestinalis; assembly: GCF_030265065.1. NCBI lineage: Eukaryota > Metazoa > Chordata > Actinopteri > Syngnathiformes > Syngnathidae > Corythoichthys > Corythoichthys intestinalis. The sequence continues at coordinate 29,947,070 of NC_080397.1, forward strand.
ATGCTCGAAAACTCACCTAAATTTGCACATACATGCGGCTTCATGTAAATTTCATGAATTTAGCAACATTGCCAAAAGATGTAATAAAATGGCTCAGTGGCGCCCCCTTCAATTTTTAAAAAAGGCCTGTCCTATTAGTTTTTTTCGACGTAGAGTGATGAAATTTGGGGAGTGGATACGTTGTGCAAAACTGCTCCAAAAAGTCTCTTGCACCCATATTCCAAACCCAACAGGAAATCGGGTATTAGGGATTGAATCTTGCACAACATGGCATTTTTGTCTAAAACCAGCATGCACGTTTGACACCATTACGCCGAGGCAGTAAGTTGAATGCTCCTCAAAATTGGTCAGACGATTCATGACACATATGAGATGTTAGGTTATCAAAATGGTGACATTTCATTCACGGCCCTTTCCTGGCCAGGGGAGCAAATGTGTCTTATTTTTGACAATACAATTCAGTAAATGACTATAAGTCGCGGTTTTTTTCATATTTTGCTTTGGGGTGCGACTTATACTCAGCAGCGACTTATGTGTGAAATTATTAACACATTATGATAAAATTTCCCATGTTATTTTGGTGTTTTGGACTAATGGTTTTGTAAACTTGTTAGCATGCTATAGTTATCTGAATAACTCTTAATAGCTATGGCCACGTTCGCATTCTGCCTTTGGCAATGTATGTTCAATTGTATAATTGACTTTTTTATATTGAAATGGATGCATTTAGTTTGTGGCGCTTTCATGCCCACCTGGGAGCGCACTCGCACACCAGAAGAAGACAGACAGCTGCGTAGCTCTGAGTGAGTGAGTGAGTGAGTGAGTGAGTGAGTGAGTGAGTGAGTGAGTGAGTGAGTGAGTGAGTGAGTGAGTGAGTGAGTGAGTGAGTGAGTGAGTGAGTGAGTGAGTTAGCGAGAGGGAAAGACGAATGCGAACCTACGTTCATTGTTTATGCTTTTAAAATATCTCTACAGAGGCAACGCCTGCGTGTATCATCTTTTCTGTTGTTGTTGTGTGTTTTCCACCCGCGAGCGGACACTTACAGCCAGTTGTGTGGTTGTTTGAATGGTGTGCTAATGCTAGCGAACGCATGCTAATCTGTTACTTTATTGCTGCAAAAGTACCTAATTATCATTTATTTACGTTGATGTGAACCTGTTTGCTATCGAGGACCAAATCGATTCAACAAATTATGCGGACGTCCAGCATTGTCTTTTTGGAGTTCGCTGTATATAGCCAGGACCGAGCGGTAGCGTCCTGGTGAGGACAGTATATTCGCATTTCGTTGTTTATGCACTGTACACTGTACATTTATTCAGCAACTGCCTTTCAAGATGACATATCTGTTCTATGTGTTGGATTTTATCAAGTAAATTTCCCCCAAAATTGTGACTTATACTCCGGTAAGACTTATATATGTTTTTATTCTCTTTGTTGGTCATTTTCTGGCTTGTGCGACTTATACTCAGGTGCGACTTGTTGTCTGAAAAATACGGTAATAACTTCCTGATTGAAGGTGCAATCTTTTTCATATTTGGCATGAATGTGAAGTATTTCAGCCTGCACATGACTTTATTGAAATATTACTCATTACGCCTGGCGCCCCCTAGTGGGAACAGTAAACACACTTTTAGTTAAACAGAAAGGCTCCTGCTTCTCAGGGACAAAAATCAATTGACCTCAAACCTGAATCAGGGGAGCCTTAAGACATGTGTTCAGGTGCCTGATCAACAATTTTGTTTCGTTAAAGCAGAGGGGTCCAAAAGGAAAGTCATAATGACCGTGTTCAGGTGCCTAATAAACAATTTTGTTTTGTTAAAGCAGAGGGGTCCCATAGGAAAGTCATAATGACCGTCGCCATTTTCTCTCCCCACTAATTCTGAACATTCAGACATGCAATATATCTGCCTGAATATCTGTCTGTTGTCGACTGCCACTGCCCGGATATCTGTCTGTTGTCGACTGCCACTGCCCCGACCTGCCTGCCCTTCGACTTTGTTTGACGTCCGAGTTGCGCCATACGCGAGGGCCCGTTCAGTCCTGCTTGCAGGGCTAGTTATTATTTTTTTTTTTTCATGGCAAATGAAAATGGCCAATTTGAAGGCCTGAACATGCTCAAAAACTCACCAAAATTTGCACATACATCCGGCTTCGCGAAAATTTCGACAATTTGGAAACGTTTACAAAAAAAATTAAAAAATGGCTCAGTGGCGCCCCCTTGCAATTTTCAAAATGCCCTTTGCTTTGATGTATTTCAACGTAGGGCGATGAAATTTGGGGAGTGGATACGTTGTCCAGAACCGCTTCAAAAAGTCTAAAGCACCCATATTCCAAACCCAACAGGAAATGGGATATTCTGGATTGAATGTTGAAAAACATAGCATTTTGGGCGAAAACCAGCATGCACGTTTCAGACCGTTGCGCCGAGCCAGTACGTTGGATCTTCCTCAAAATTGGTGTAAGTGTTCATGAGACATATGAGATACTAAGTTGTGAAAATGGTGAGTTTTCGTCCACGGGCCTGACCTGGGCGGGGTACCAAAGTCGGGTGTTTTTTTGGCAACGCGCCAATTTCAGTAAATGATTAATAACTTCCTGATACAAGGTCCAATCTTTTTCATATTTGGCATGCATGTAAGGTGTCTTAACCTGAACACGACTGCATTGAAATATTTTCCATTAGGCCTGGCGCCCCCTTGTGGGAAGAGGAAACACCCTTTTTTACGAAAAAGGCTCCTCCTCCTGGTGAAAAACATCAATTGATCTCAAACCTGCATCAGGGGAGCCTTAAGACATGTCTTTAGGTATCTGATGAAAAATATTGAGTTTTCGTTGATGTTGCAGTATCCAAACAGGAAAGTGAAAAGACCCTCGGCATTTTGTCACACAATGGCCAATTTCGAGGTCTGAACATGCTCGAAAACTCACCAAAATGTGCACATACATGTGGCTTCATGTAGATTTCATGAATTTAGCAACATTACCAAAAGATGTAATAAAATGGCTCAGTGGCGCCCCCTTCAATTTTTAAAAAAGGCCTGTCCTATTAGTTTTTTTCGACGTAGAGTGATGAAATTTGGGGAGTGGATACGTTGTGCAAAACTGCTCCAAAAAGTCTCTTGCACCCATATTCCAAACCCAACAGGAAATCGGGTATTATGGATTGAATCTTGCATTTTTGTCAAAAACCTGCATGCACGTTTGAGACCATTACGCCGAAGCAGTAAGTTGAATGCTTCTCAAAATTGGTCAGACATCCCAAAAACATGCATGGTAGGCTGATTGAGCACTCTAAATTGTCCGTAGGTATGAGTGTGCGCGTGAATGGTTGTATGTCTCCTTGTGCCCTGCAATTGGCTGGCAACCAGTTCAGGGTGTCCCCTGCCTACTGCCCCGAGTTAGCTGGGATAGGCTCCAGCACCTCCGCGACCCTCGTGAGGAAAAGCGGCATGGAAAATGAATGAATGAATGAATGTTCATGACACATATGAGATGTTAGGTTATCAAAATGGTGACATTTCATTCACGGCCCTTTCCTGGGCAGGGGAGCAAATGTGTCTTATTTTTGACAATACAATTCAGTAAAAGACTACTGTATTTTTCCGACTATAAGTCGTGTTTTTTTTTCTTCATATTTTGGTTTGGGGTGCGACTTATACTCAGCAGTGACTTATGTGTGAAATTATTAACACATTATGATAACATTTCCCATGTTATTTAGGTGTTTTGGACTAATGGTTTTGTAAACTTGTTAGCATGCTATAGTTATCTGAATAACTCTTAATAGCTATGGCCATTTTCATTTGCCATGAAAAAATAATAATAACGAGTGCGCTCCCAGTTGGGCGTGAAAGCGCCACAAACTAAATGCATCCATTTCAATATAAAAAAGTCAATTATACAATTGAACATACATTGCCAAAGGCAGAACGCGAACGTGGCCATAGCTATTAACAGTTATTCAGATTACTATAGCATGCTAACAGGTTTACAAAACCATTAGGCCTGGTGCCCCCTGGTGAGTGAAATTATTAACACATTATGATATAATTTCCCGTGTTATTTTGGTGTTTTGGACTGATGGTTTTGTAAACTTGTTAGCATGCTATAGTTATCTGAATAACTGTTAATAGCTATGGCCACGTTCGCGTTCTGCCTTTGGCAATGTATGTTCAATTGTATAATTGACTTTTTTATATTGAAATGGATGCATTTAGTTTGTGGCGCTTTCACGCCCACCTGGGAGCGCACTCGCACTTGTTTACGTGAATAAGCGCTCGCACACCAGAAGAAGACAGACAGCCACGTAGCTCTGAGTGAGTGAGTGAGTGAGTGAGTGAGTGAGTGAGTGAGTGAGTGAGTGAGTGAGTGAGTGAGTGAGTGAGTGAGTGAGTGAGTGAGTGAGTGAGTGAGTGAGTGAGTGAGTGAGTGAGTGAGTGAGTGGACTAGTTAGCGAGAGAGAAAGACGGCTGCGAACCTACGTTCATTGTTTATGCCTTTAAAATATCTCTACAGAGGCAACGCCTGCGTGTATCATCTTTTCTGTTGTTGTGTGTTTTCCACCCGCGAGCGGACACTTACAGCCAGTTGTGTGGTTGTTTGAATGGTGTGCTAATGCTAGCGAACGCATGCTAATCTGTTACATTATTGCTGTAATAGTACGTAATTATCATTTATTTACGGTGATGTGAACCTGTTTGCTATCGAGGACCAAATTGATTCAACAAATTATGCGGACATCCAGAATTGTCTTTTTGGAGTTCGCTGTCTATAGCCAGGACCGAGCGGTAGCGTCCTGGTGAGGACAGTATATTCGCATTTCGTTGTTTATGCACTGTACACTGTACATTTATTCAGCATGTTGTTCTCTATTGTATTTTTATATTAAATTGCCTTTCAAGATGACATATCTGTTCTATGTGTTGGATTTTATCAAGTAAATTTCACCCACAAATGCGACTTATACTCCGGTAAGACTTTTGTTTCCTTAAAGCAGAGGGGTCCAATAGGAAAGTCATAATGACCGTGTTCAGGTGCCTAATAAACACTTTTGTTTTGTTAAAGCAGAGGGGTCCGATAAGAAAGTCATCATGACCGTCGCCATTTTCTCTCCCCACTAATTCTGAACATTCAGACATGCAATATATCTGCCTGGATATCTGTCTGTTGTCGACTGCCACCGCCCCGACCTGCCTGCCCTCCGACTTTGTTTGACGTCCGAGTTGCGCCATACGCGAGGGCCCGTCAGTCCTGCTTGCAGGGCTAGTTAGGGCCCGAGCACTCTCAGCGTGCGAGGCCCTATTGTTCTTCGAAGGATTATTATTATTATTATTATTAGGGCCCGAGCACTAGGCGTGCGAAGGCCCTATTGTAATGCAAAGGATTATTATTATTATTCTTCTTTTTTCATGGCAAATGAAAATGGCCAATTTGGAGGCCTGAACGTGCACGAAAAGTCACCAAAATTTGCACATACGTGCAGATTCGCGTAAATTTCGATAATCTTGCGTCGTTTTGAAAAAATGTCAAAAAATGGCTCAGTGGCGCCCCCTTGACCCTTAAAATTTTCAAAAAGGCCTCTCCTCTCAGGTTTTCAACGTAGAGCAATGAAATTTGGGGAGTAGATACCTTATGCCTAACTGCTCAAAAAAGCCTCTTGCACCCATATTCCAAATCCAACAGGAAATCGGGTATTTTGGATCGAATGTGAAATTTTTTCGGTTCACAGTTGGAGTTCACATTTGGAGGCTTGAACATGCACGGAAACTCACCAAAATTTGCACATATGTTCAACTTTACGTATATTTTGACAATCTATGAAAAGAATTAACAAAAAGGCTCAGTGGCGCCCCCTTGAAAATTTCAAAAAGGCCTCTCCTATTAGGTTTTTTCAACGTAGAATGATGAAATTTGGTGAGTCGATACATTGTCTAAAACTGCTCCAAAAAGTCTCTTGCACCTATATTCCAAATCCAACAGGAAGTCGGAAATTTTGGATCAAATGTGAAATTTTATCGATTTACATTTGAGACCTTGTCGCTGAAGAAAATAGTTGGATCGTCTTCAAAATTGGTCAGACTATTTAGGAGACATATGAGATCTTAAGTTTTCAAAATGGTGAGTTTTCATCCAAGGGTCTGGCCTGGGCGTGGTCGCAAAGTCGGCCATTTTTAGGCAAAATACCAAATTCAGAAAATGATTAAAAACTCCGTGATCCAACATTCAATCTTTTTCATTTCTAGCATGTTTATGAGATATCCCAGCCTGAACACGACTGCATTGAAATATTACCCATTAGGCCTGGCGCCCCCTAGTGGGAACAGGAAATGGCCTTCTTTACGAGACAGGCTCCTCCTCCAAGGGAAAAAAATCTATTGACCTCAAACCTGTTTCAGGGGAGCCTCAAGACATGTGTTCAGGTCCCTGATGAAAAATATTGAGGTTTCGTTGAAGCGGAGAGGTCCAAACTGGAAGTGAAAATGACCGTCAACAATTTGTCTCGCCAAAAATTTTGAACAGTCATAACTCGGCAGATATGCAACATATCTGCGCCAAACTTTCCGTGTTTGTTGAGAGTCATACCCTGAAGGTTCTTGTAGGGGTCATTTGCATCAACTCTACAGTGCCAACTAGTGGCGACAGAAAGAAGTTTTAAAAAAGGCCTTTCCTATTGGGTTTTTTCAACATAGAGCAAGGAAATTTGGGGAGTAGATACCTTATGCAAAACTGCTCCAAAAAGTCTCTTGCACCCATATTCCAAATCCAACAGGAAATCGGGTATTTTGGATCGAATGTGAAATTTTCATGGGTTCACAGTAAGAGTTTACATTTGGAGGCTTGAGTATGCATAAAAACTCACCAAAATTTGCACATACATGCGGCTTTGGATAACGTTCGATAATCTTGCAACGTTACGAAACAATTTAACAAAATGGCTCAGTGGCGCCCCCTTGAAATTTTCAAAAAGGCCTCTCCATTTAGGTTTTTCTAACATTGAGTGATGAAATTTGGAGAGTCAAAACTTTGTGCAAAACTGCTCCAAAAAGTCTCTTGCACACACATTCCAAATCCTACAGGAAATCGGGTATTTTGGATTGAATGTGAACTTTTTATCGATTTACAGTGTGCACATTTTACACCTTGGCACCTAGGGAATTAGTTTGATCATTCTCAAAATTGGTGAGACTGTTCATGAGGCATATGAAATCTTAAGTTATAAAAATGGTGTGTTTTCATTCACGGGCCTGACCTGGGCGGGGCGCCAAATTCTTCCATTTTTTCGCCAAAACACCGAATTCGGAAAATGACTGATAACTCCCTCATACAACGTTCAATCTATTTCAAATCTGGCATGTGTGTGAGGTATACCAGCCTGAGCAGGACTGGATTGAAAATTTACCATTTGTGCCTGGCGCCTCCCAGTGGGAACAGGAAATGCCCTTTTTTACGGGACACACTCCTCCTCTAAAGGGAAAAAATCAATCTACCTCAAACCTGCATAAGGGAAACCTTAAGACCCGTCTTCAGGTGCCTGATGAAAAATATTGAAGTTTCGTTGAAGCGGAGGGGTCCAAACCGGAAAGTGAAAATGACTGTCAACAATTTTTCTCTCCAAAAACTTTGAACAGTCATAACTCGGCAGATATACAAGATATCTGCGCCAAACTTCCCGTGCTTGTTGAGAGTCATACCCTGAAGGGCCTTGTAGGGGTCATTTGTATCAACCCTACAGCGCCAACTAGTGGCGATAGAAAGTCACTCGTTTTTACAAAACATGTCCAGTTCTTTTCATGTTGGTCATTGTAGTTTCAAGACCTATTAAAATACTTTTTTACGGCCCATGTCCACGTGTCTCTGTCTGTTGCCGTGACGACCCTTTGTTCGCCATTTAAAGGAAATATTTTTTTTCAGAGACTCAGGGAGCTTATAGAGCCACAATAGTTGGCACACTTGGTCGAATTGGCCCAGTTAGAAGATTAATTTTGGTTTTGAATAAGGGCTTGGCTGCACAGCTCAGTAGTGGCTCCTTTTTTGTAGTACTCTCTCCAATAGGGGTTTTTATCTCTTGGGTGTGGGAATGTAAATAGGTGACTTTCGAGCATGTTAGGTTCTAATGAGATGATTAGAGAGGAGGATCTCCCACCACCCTGACCTGCACACAGTCCGAGTTGCGTGACGTCCGAGTTGCGCTAGATTGCGAGGGCCCGTTCAGTCCTGCTTGCAGGCCTAGTTAGGGCCCGAGCACTAGGCGTGCGAAGGCCCTATTGTAATGCAAAGGATTATTATTATTATTATTATTATTATTATTATTAGGGCCCGAGCACTAGGCGTGCGAAGGCCCTATTGTAATGCAAAGGATTATTATTATTAGGGCCCGAGCACTAGGCGTGCGAAGGCCCTATTGTAATGCAAAGGATTATTATTATTATTATTATTATTATTATTATTATTATTCTTTCTTCATGGCAAATGAAAATGGCCAATTTGGAGGCCTGAACATGCACGAAAAGTCACCAAAATTTGCACATACGTGCAGATTCGCGTAAAATTTGATAATCTTGCGTCGTTTTGAAAAAATTTTTAAAAATGGCTCAGTGGCGCCCCCTTGACCCTTAAAATTTTCAAAAAGGCCTCTCCTCTCAGGTTTTCAACGTAGAGCGATGAAATTTGGGGAGTAGATACCTTATGCCTAACTGTTCAAAAAAGCCTCTTGCACCCATATTCCAAATCCGACAGGAAATCGGATATTTTGGATCAAATGTGAAATTTTTTCGGTTCACAGTTGGAGTTTACGTTTGGAGGCCTGAACATGCACGAAAACTCACCAAAATTTGCACATACATGCAACTTTGCGTAAATTTTGATAATCTACAAAAAAATTTAACAAAATCGCTCAGTGGCGCCCCCTTGAAATTTTCAAAAAGGCCTTTCCTATTAGGTTTTTTCAACGTAGAATGATGAAATTTGGTGAGTCGATACATTGCGTAAAACTGCTCCAAAAAGTCTCTTGCACCTATATTCCAAATCCAACAGGAAGTCGGAAATTTTGGATCAAATGCGAAATTTTATCGATTTACATTTGAGACCTTGTCGCTGAAGAAAATAGTTGGATCGTCTTCAAAATTGGTCAGACTATACAGGAGACATATGAGATCTTAAGTTTTCAAAATGGTGAGTTTTCATCCAAGGGTCTGGCCTGGGCGTAGTCCCAAAGTTGGCCATTTTTGGGCAAAACACCAAATTCAGAAAATGATTAAAAACTCCGTGATACAACGTTCAATCTTTTTCATTTCTAGCAAGTATATGAGATATCCCAGCCTGAACACGACTGCATTTAAATTTTACCCATTAGGCTTGGCGCCCCCTAGTGGGAACAGGAAATGGCCTTCTTTACGAGACAGGCTCCTCCTCCAAGGGAAAAAAATCTATTGACCTCAAACCTGTTTCAGGGGAGCCTCAAGACATGTGTTCAGGTGCCTAATGAAAAATATTGAGGTTTTGTAGAAGCGGAGAGGTACAAACTGGAAGTGAAAATGACCGTCAACAATTTGTCTCGCCAAAAACTTTGAACAGTCATAACTCGGCAGATATACAACATATCTGCGCCAAACTTCCCGTGTTTGTTGAGAGTCATACCCTGAAGGTTCGTGTAGGGGTCATTTGCATCAACTCTACAGTGCCAACTAGTGGCGACAGAAAGAAGTTTTAAAAAAGGCCTTTCCTATTGGGTTTTTCCAACATAGAGTGAGGAAATTTGGGGAGTTGATACCTTGTGCAAAACTGCTCCAAAAAGTCTCTTGCACCCATTTTCCAAATCCAACAGGAAATCGGGTATTTTGGATCAAATGTGAAATTTTTATCGGTTAACAGTAGGAGTTTACATTTGGAGGCTTGAACATGCACGAAAACTCACAAAAATTTCGACATACATGCGGCTTTGCATAACGTTCAATAATCTTGCAACGTTACGAAAAAATGTAACAAAATGGCTCAGTGGCGCCCCCTTGAAATTTTCAAAAAGGCCTCTCCATTTAGGTTTTTTCAACGTAGATGGATGAAATTCGGAGAGTCAATACCTTGTACAAAACTGCTCCAAAAAGTCTCTTGCATGCGTATTCCAAACCCAACAGGAAATCGGGTATTTTGGATTGAATGTGAAATTTTTATCGATTTACAGTGTGCACATTTTACACCTTGGCACCTAGGGAATTAGTTTGATCATTCTCAAAATTGGCGAGACTGTTCATGAGGCATATGAAATCTTAAGTTATCAAAATGGTGTGTTTTCATTCACGGGCCTGACCTGGGCGGGGTGCCAAAGTCGGCCATTTTTTCGCCAAAACACCGAATTCGGAAAATGACTGATAACTCCCTCATACAACGTTCAATCTATTTTAAATCTGCCATGTGTGTGAGGTATACCAGCCTGAGCACGACTGGATTGAAAATTTACCATTTGTGCCTGGCGCCTCCTAGTGGGAACAGGAAATGCCCTTTTTTACGGTGACACACTCCTCCTCCAAGGGAAAAAATTAATCGACCTCAAACCTGCATAAGGGAAGCCTTAAGACCTGTCTTCAGGTGCCTGATGAAAAATATTGAAGTTTCGTTGAAGCGGAGGGGTCCAAACAGGAAAGTGAAAATGACTGTCAATAATTTTTCTCTCCAAAAATTTTGAACAGTCATAACTCGGCAGATATACAACATATCTGCGGCAAACTTCCCGTGCTTGTTGAGAGTCATACCCTGAAGGGCCTTGTAGGGGTCATTTGCATCAAACCTACAGCGCCAACTAGTGGCAATAGAAAGTCACTCGTTTTTCCAATACATGTTCAGTTCTTTTCAGGTTGGTCATTGTAGTTTCAAGACCTATTAAAATACTTATTTACGGCCCATGTCCACGTGTCTCTGTCTGTTGCCGTGACGACCCTTTGTTCGCCATTTAAAGGAAATATTTTTTTTCAGAGACTCAGGCAGCTTATAGAGCCACAGTATTTGGCACACTTGGTCGAATTGGCCGAGTTAGAAGATTAATTTTGGGTTTTGAATAAGGGCTTGGCTGCACAGCTCAGTAGTGGCTCCTTTTTTGTAGTACTCTCTCCAATAGGGGTTTTTATCTCTTGGGTGTGGGAATGTAAATAGGCGACTTTCGAGCATGTTAGGTTCTAATGAGATAATTAGAGAGGAGGATCTGCCACCAGCCTGACCCGCACACAGTCCGAGTTGCGTGACGTCCGAGTTGCGCTAGATTGCGAGGGCCCGTTTAGTCCTGCTTGCAGGCCTAGTTATTATTATTATTTTTTCATGGCAAATGAAAATGGCCAATTTGAAGGCCTGAACATGCTCAAAAACTCACCAAATTTTGCATATACATCCGGCTTCGCGAAAATTTCGAAAATTTAGCAACGTTTTTTAAAAAAATCAAAAAATGGCTCAGTGGCGCCCCCTTGAAATTTTAAAAATGCCCTTTGCTTTGATGTTTTTCAACGTAGAGCGATGAAATTTGGGGAGTGGATACGTTGTCCAGAGACGCTTCAAAAAGTCTGCAGCACCCATATTCCAAACCCAACAGGAAATCGGATATTTTGCATTGAATGTTGAAAAACATAGCATTTTGGGCGAAAACCAGCATGCACGTTTCACACCATTGCGCCGAGCCAGTACGTTGGATCTTCCTCAAAATCGGTGTACGTCTTCATGAGACATATGAGATATTAAGTTGTGAAAATGGTGAGTTTTCGTCCACGGGCCTAACCTGGGCGGGGTACCAAAGTCGGGTGTTTTTTTGGCAACGCGCCAATTTCAGTAAATGATTAATAACTTCCTGATACAAGGTCCAATCTTTTTCATATTTGGCATGCGTGTAAGGTGTCTTAACCTGAACACGACTGCATTGAAATATTTTCCATTAGGCCTGGCGCCCCCTTGTGGGAAGAGGAAACACCCATTTTTACGAGAAAGGCTCCTCCTCCTGGTGAAAAACATCAATTGACCTCAAACCTGCATCAGGGGAGCCTTAAGACATGTCTTTAGGTATATGATGAAAAATATTGAGTTTTCGTTGATGTAGCAGTACCCAAACAGGAAAGTGAAAAGACCCTCGGCATTTTGTCACAAAATGGCCAATTTCCAGGTCTGAACATGCTCGAAAACTCACCTAAATTTGCACATACATGCGGCTTCATGTAAATTTCATGAATTTAGCAACATTGCCAAAAGATGTCATAAAATGGCTCAGTGGCGCCCCCTTCAATTTTTAAAAAAGGCCTGTCCTATTAGTTTTTTTCGACGTAGAGTGATGAAATTTGGGGAGTGGATACGTTGTGCAAAACTGCTCCAAAAAGTCTCTTGCACCCATATTCCAAACCCAACAGGAAATCGGGTATTAGGGATTGAATCTTGCACAACATGGCATTTTTGTCTAAAACCAGCATGCACGTTTGACACCATTACGCCGAGGCAGTAAGTTGAATGCTCCTCAAAATTGGTCAGACTATTATTGACACATATGAGATGTTAGGTTATCAAAATGGTGACATTTCATTCACGGCCCTTTCCTGGCCAGGGGAGCAAATGTGTCTTATTTTTGACAATACAATTCAGTAAATGACTATAAGTCGCGGTTTTTTTCATATTTTGCTTTGGGGTGCGACTTATACTCAGCAGCGACTTATGTGTGAAATTATTAACACATTATGATAAAATTTCCCATGTTATTTTGGTGTTTTGGACTAATGGTTTTGTAAACTTGTTAGCATGCTATAGTTATCTGAATAACTCTTAATAGCTATGGCCACGTTCGCGTTCTGCCTTTGGCAATGTATGTTCAATTGTATAATTGACTTTTTTAAATTGAAATGGATGCATTTAGTTTGTGGCGCTTTCACGCCCACCTGGGAGCGCACTCGCACTTGTTTACGTGAAGAAGAGCGCTCGCACACCAGAAGAAGACAGACAGCTACGTAGCTCTGAGTGAGTGAGTGAGTGAGTGAGTGAGTGAGTGAGTGAGTGAGTGAGTGAGTGAGTGAGTGAGTGAGTGAGTGAGTGAGTGAGTGAGTGGGCGAGTTAGCGAGAGGGAAAGACGGCTGCGAAGCTACGTTCATTGTTTATGCTTTTAAAATATCTCTACAGAGGCAACGCCTGCGTGTATCATCTTTTCTGTTGTTGTTGTGTGTTTTCCACCCGCGAGCGGACACTTACAGCCAGTTGTGTGGTTGTTTGAATGGTGTGCTAATGCTAGCGAACGCATGCTAATCTGTTATGTTATTGCTGCAATAGTACCTAATTATCATTTATTTACGTTGATGTGAACCTGTTTGCTATCGAGGACCAAATTGATTCAACAAATTATGCGGACGTCCAGCATTGTCTTTTTGGAGTTCGCTGTATATAGCCAGGACCGAGCGGTAGCGTCCTGGTGAGGACAGTATATTCGCATTTCGTTGTTTATGCACTGTACACTGTAGATTTATTCAGCATGTTGTTCTCTATTGTATTTTTATATTAAACTGCCTTTCAAGATGACATATCTGTTCTATGTGTTGGATTTTATCAAGTACATTTCCCCCAAAATTGCGACTTATACTCCGGTAAGACTTATATATGTTTTTTTTCTCTTTGTTGGGCATTTTCTGGCTTGTGCGACTTATACTCAGGTGCGACTTGTAGTCCGAAAAATACGGTAATAACTTCCTGATTGAAGGTGCAATCTTTTTCATATTTGGCATGAATGTGAAGTATTTCAGCCTGCACATGACTTTATTGAAATATTACTCATTACGCCTGGCGCCCCCTAGTGGGAACAGGAAACACACTTTTAATTAAATAGAAAGGCTCCTGCTTCTCAGGGTCAAAAATCAATTGACCTCAAACCTGAATCAGCGGAGCCTTAAGACATGTGTTCAGGTGCCTGATCAACAATTTTGTTTCGTTAAAGCAGAGGGGTCCAAAAGGAAAGTCATAATGACCGTGTTCAGGTGCCTAATAAACAATTTTGTTTTGTTAAAGCAGAGGGGTCCCATAGGAAAGTCATAATGACCGTCGCCATTTTCTCTCCCCACTAATTCTGAACATTCAGACATGCAATATATCTGCCTGGATATCTGTCTGTTGTCGACTGCCACCGCCCCGACCTGCCTGCCCTTCGACTTTGTTTGACGTCCGAGTTGCGCCATACGCGAGGGCCCGTTCAGTCCTGCTTGCAGGGCTAGTTAGGGCCCGAGCACTAGGCGTGCGAAGGCCCTATTGTAATGCAAAGGATTATTATTATTATTCTTCTTTTTTCATGGCAAATGAAAATGGCCAATTTGGAGGCCTGAACATGCACGAAAAGTCACCAAAATTTGCACATACGTGCAGATTCGCGTAAATTTCGATAATCTTGCGTCGTTTTGAAAAAATGTCAAAAAATGGCTCAGTGGCGCCCCCTTGACCCTTAAAATTTTCAAAAAGGCCTCTCCTCTCAGGTTTTCAACGTAGAGCAATGAAATTTGGGGAGTAGATACCTTATGCCTAACTGCTCAAAAAAGCCTCTTGCACCCATATTCCAAATCCAACAGGAAATCGGTTATTTTGGATCGAATCTGAAATTTTTTCGGCTCACAGTTTGAGTTCACATTTGGAGGCTTGAACATGCACGAAAACTCACCAAATTGTGCACATATGTTCAACTTTGCGTAAATTTTGATAATCTTTGAAAAAAATTAACAAAAAGGCTCAGTGGCGCCCCCTTGAAATTTTCAAAAAGGCCTGTCCTATTAGGTTTTTTCAACGTAGAATGATGAAATTTGGTGAGTCGATACATTGTGTAAAACTGCTCCAAAAAGTCTCTTGCACCTACATTCCAAATCCAACAGGAAGTCGGAAATTTTGGATCAAATGCGAAATTTTATCGATTTACATTTGAGACCTTGTCGCTGAAGAAAATAGTTGGATCGTCTTCAAAATTGGTCAGACTATTCAGGAGACATATGAGATCTTAAGTTTTCAAAATGGTGAGTATTCATCCAAGGGTCTGGCCTGGGCGTAGTCCCAAAGTTGGCCATTTTTAGGCAAAATACCAAATTCAGAAAATGATTAAAAACTCCGTGATACAACGTTCAATCTTTTTCATTTCTAGCATGTATATGAGATATCCCAGCCTGAACACGACTGCATTGAAATATTACTCATTAGGCCTGGCGCCCCCTAGTGGGAACAGGAAATGGCATTCTTTACGAGAGAGGATCCTCCTCCAAGGGAAAAAAATCTATTGACCTCAAACCTGTTTCAGGGGAGCCTCAAGACATGTGTTCAGGTCCCTGATGAAAAATATTGAGGTTTCGTTGAAGCGGAGAGGTCCAAACTGGAAGTGAAAATGACCGTCAACAATTTGTCTCGCCAAAAACTTTGAACAGTCATAACTCGGCAGATATGCAACATATCTGCGCCAAACTTTCCGTGTTTGTTGAGAGTCATACCCTGAAGGTTCTTGTAGGGGTCATTTGCATCAACTCTACAGTGCCAACTAGTGGCGACAGAAAGAAGTTTTAAAAAAGGCCTTTCCTGTTGGGTTTTTTCAACATAGAGCAAGGAAATTTGGGAAGTAGATACCTTATGCCTAACTGCTCAAAAAAGCCTCTTGCACCCATATTCCAAATCCAACAGAAAATCGGGTATTTTGGATCGAATGTGAAATTTCTGTCCATTTCTAGTACAGTTTACATTTGGAGGCCTGGACATGCACGAAAACTGACCAAATTTTGCACATACATGCGGCTTTGTGTGGATTTCGATAATCTTGCAACATTACAAAAAAATGTAACAAAATGGCTCAGTGGCGCCCCCTTGAATTTTTCAAAAAGGCATTTCCTATTAGGTTTTTTAACGTAGAGCAATGAAATTTGGGGAGTCGATACCTTGTGCAAAACTGCTCCAAAAAGTCTCTTGCACCCATATTCCAAACCCAACAGGAAATCGGGTATTTTGGATCGAATGTGAAATTTTTATCAATTAACAGGGTGCACATTTGAGACCTTGTCACAGAGGGAATCAGTTGGATCATCTTCAAAATTGGTTAGACAATTCAGGAGACATATGAAATCTAAACTTTTCAAAATGGTGCGTTTTCATTCATGGGTCTGACCTGGGTGTGGTGCCAAAGTCGGCCATTTTTTCGGCAAAATGACAAATTCAGTAAAGGACTAATAGCTCCTTGAAACAACGTTCAATCTTTTTCATATCTGGCATGTATGTGCGGGATCCCACCCTTAACACGAGTGCATTGAAATATTACTCATTAGGACTAGCGCCCCCTAGTGGGAACAGGAAATGCCTTTTTTACGAAACAGGCTCCTCCTCCAAGGAAAAAAAATCTATTCACCTCAAACCTGCATCAGGGGAGCCTTAAGACATGTGTTCAGGTGCCTGATGAAAAATACTGAGGTTTGGTTGAAGCAGAAGGGTCCATCAGGAGAAGTAAAAATGACTGAAGCCATTTCGTCTCACCACAAGTTTTGAACAGTCATAACTTCTACAACATATCTGCGCCAAACATATCGTGCTTGTTGGGTCATAGTCTGAAGGGTCCTGTAGGGGTCATTTGCATCAACCCTACAGCGCCAACTAGTGGCAATAGAAAGTCACTCATTTTTTAAAATATATGTCCAGTTCTTTTCAGGTTGGTCATTGTAGTTTCAAGACCTTTTAAAATACTTATTTTACGGCCCATGTCCACATGTCTCTGTCTGTTGCTGTGATGACCCTTTATTCGCTCCTTTTTTGCAGTCCTCTGTCCAATAGGGGTTTTTATCTCTTAGGTGTGTGAATGTAAAGAGGCAACTTTCGCGCATGTTAGGTTCTAATGAGATGATTAGAGAGGAGGATCTGCCACCACCCTGACCTGCACACAGTCCGAGTTGCGCTAGATTGCGAGGGCCCGTTCAGTCCTGCTTGCAGGCCTAGTTATTATTCTTCTTTCTTCATGGCAAATGAAAATGGCCAATTTGGAGGCCTGAACATGCACGAAAAGTCACCAAAATTTGCACATACGTGCAGATTCGCGTAAAATTTGATAATCTTGCGTCGTTTTGAAAAAATTTTTAAAAATGGCTCAGTGGCGCCCCCTTGACCCTTAAAATTTTCAAAAAGGCCTCTCCTCTCAGGTTTTCAACGTAGAGCGATGAAATTTGGGGAGTAGATACCTTATGCCTAACTGTTCAAAAAAGCCTCTTGCACCCATATTCCAAATCCGACAGGAAATCGGATATTTTGGATCAAATGTGAAATTTTTTCGGTTCACAGTTGGAGTTTACGTTTGGAGGCCTGAACATGCACGAAAACTCACCAAAATTTGCACATACATGCAACTTTGCGTAAATTTTGATAATCTACAAAAAAATTTAACAAAATCGCTCAGTGGCGCCCCCTTGAAATTTTCAAAAAGGCCTTTCCTATTAGGTTTTTTCAACGTAGAATGATGAAATTTGGTGAGTCGATACATTGCGTAAAACTGCTCCAAAAAGTCTCTTGCACCTATATTCCAAATCCAACAGGAAGTCGGAAATTTTGGATCAAATGCGAAATTTTATCGATTTACATTTGAGACCTTGTCGCTGAAGAAAATAGTTGGATCGTCTTCAAAATTGGTCAGACTATACAGGAGACATATGAGATCTTAAGTTTTCAAAATGGTGAGTTTTCATCCAAGGGTCTGGCCTGGGCGTAGTCCCAAAGTTGGCCATTTTTGGGCAAAACACCAAATTCAGAAAATGATTAAAAACTCCGTGATACAACGTTCAATCTTTTTCATTTCTAGCAAGTATATGAGATATCCCAGCCTGAACACGACTGCATTTAAATTTTACCCATTAGGCTTGGCGCCCCCTAGTGGGAACAGGAAATGGCCTTCTTTACGAGACAGGCTCCTCCTCCAAGGGAAAAAAATCTATTGACCTCAAACCTGTTTCAGGGGAGCCTCAAGACATGTGTTCAGGTGCCTAATGAAAAATATTGAGGTTTTGTAGAAGCGGAGAGGTACAAACTGGAAGTGAAAATGACCGTCAACAATTTGTCTCGCCAAAAACTTTGAACAGTCATAACTCGGCAGATATACAACATATCTGCGCCAAACTTCCCGTGTTTGTTGAGAGTCATACCCTGAAGGTTCGTGTAGGGGTCATTTGCATCAACTCTACAGTGCCAACTAGTGGCGACAGAAAGAAGTTTTAAAAAAGGCCTTTCCTATTGGGTTTTTCCAACATAGAGTGAGGAAATTTGGGGAGTTGATACCTTGTGCAAAACTGCTCCAAAAAGTCTCTTGCACCCATTTTCCAAATCCAACAGGAAATCGGGTATTTTGGATCAAATGTGAAATTTTTATCGGTTAACAGTAGGAGTTTACATTTGGAGGCTTGAACATGCACGAAAACTCACAAAAATTTCGACATACATGCGGCTTTGCATAACGTTCAATAATCTTGCAACGTTACGAAAAAATGTAACAAAATGGCTCAGTGGCGCCCCCTTGAAATTTTCAAAAAGGCCTCTCCATTTAGGTTTTTTCAACGTAGATGGATGAAATTCGGAGAGTCAATACCTTGTACAAAACTGCTCCAAAAAGTCTCTTGCATGCGTATTCCAAACCCAACAGGAAATCGGGTATTTTGGATTGAATGTGAATTTTTTATCGATTTACAGTGTGCACATTTTACACCTTGGCACCTAGGGAATTAGTTTGATCATTCTCAAAATTGGCGAGACTGTTCATGAGGCATATGAAATCTTAAGTTATCAAAATGGTGTGTTTTCATTCACGGGCCTGACCTGGGCGGGGTGCCAAAGTCGGCCATTTTTTCGCCAAAACACCGAATTCGGAAAATGACTGATAACTCCCTCATACAACGTTCAATCTATTTTAAATCTGCCATGTGTGTGAGGTATACCAGCCTGAGCACGACTGGATTGAAAATTTACCATTTGTGCCTGGCGCCTCCTAGTGGGAACAGGAAATGCCCTTTTTTACGGTGACACACTCCTCCTCCAAGGGAAAAAATTAATCGACCTCAAACCTGCATAAGGGAAGCCTTAAGACCTGTCTTCAGGTGCCTGATGAAAAATATTGAAGTTTCGTTGAAGCGGAGGGGTCCAAACAGGAAAGTGAAAATGACTGTCAATAATTTTTCTCTCCAAAAATTTTGAACAGTCATAACTCGGCAGATATACAACATATCTGCGGCAAACTTCCCGTGCTTGTTGAGAGTCATACCCTGAAGGGCCTTGTAGGGGTCATTTGCATCAAACCCACAGCGCCAACTAGTGGCAATAGAAAGTCACTCGTTTTTCCAATACATGTTCAGTTCTTTTCAGGTTGGTCATTGTAGTTTCAAGACCTATTAAAATACTTATTTACGGCCCATGTCCACGTGTCTCTGTCTGTTGCCGTGACGACCCTTTGTTCGCCATTTAAAGGAAATATTTTTTTTCAGAGACTCAGGCAGCTTATAGAGCCACAGTATTTGGCACACTTGGTCGAATTGGCCGAGTTAGAAGATTAATTTTGGGTTTTGAATAAGGGCTTGGCTGCACAGCTCAGTAGTGGCTCCTTTTTTGTAGTACTCTCTCCAATAGGGGTTTTTATCTCTTGGGTGTGGGAATGTAAATAGGCGACTTTCGAGCATGTTAGGTTCTAATGAGATAATTAGAGAGGAGGATCTGCCACCAGCCTGACCTGCACACAGTCCGAGTTGCGTGACGTCCGAGTTGCGCTAGATTGCGAGGGCCCGTTCAGTCCTGCTTGCAGGCCTAGTTATTAATTATTCTTCTTATTATTATATTATTCTGACTTATTTATTTATAACTTATTTGTTTTTCTATGTTTAATTGCCATTTGTAACAGTGCCAGCAGTATTTATTAAGAATTTAGTGTATGTTTTTAGGCTTTGGAACGAATTAATGGAATTATAATGTATTCCTATGGGAAAATCCTGCTCGACATACGACCATTTCGACTTACAAACAAGGTCCTGGAACGAATTAAATTCGTATGTAGAGGTACCACTGTATTTGATACATCACAAAAATTGAACTTAATATTTGGTACAGAAACCTTTGTTTGCTATTACAGATACCAAACGTTTCCTGTAGTCCTTGACAAGGTTTGCTCACACTGCAGCAGGGATTTTGGCCCACTTCTCCATGCAGATCTTCTCCAGAGCGTTCAGGTTTCAGGGCTGCTGCCGGGCAACACGGACTTTCAGCTCCCTCCATAGATTTTCTATCGGGTTCAGATCTGGTGACTGACTAGGCCACTCCAGGATCTTAAGATGCTTCTTACGGAGCCACTCTTTAGTTGCCTTGGCTGTGTGCTTTGGGTCGTTGTCATGCTGGAAGACCCAGCCACGACCCATCTTCAGGGCTCTCACTGAAGGAAGGAGGTTGTCAGCCAAGATCTGGCGATACATAGCCCCATCCATCCTCCCCTCAATACGGTGCAGTCGTCCTGTACCCTTGGCAGAGAAGCAGCCCCAAAAAATGATGTTTCCTCCTACATGTTTCACGGTTGGGATGGTGATCTTGCGGTTGTACTCATCCTTCTTTTTCCTCCAAACACGACGAGCCGAGTTTAGACCAAAATGTTCAATTTTGGTCTCATCCGACCACATGACCTTCTCCCATTGCTCCTCTGGATCATCCAGATGGTCAGTGGCAAACAGACGTGTCTGGACATGCACTGGCTTCAGCAGCGGGACCTTGCGTGCGCTGTAGGATTTTAATCCATGACGGCGTAAAGTGTTTCCGATGGTTTTCTTCGAGACTGTGGTTCCTGCTCTCTTCAGGTCATTGACCAGGTCCTGCTGTGTAGTTCTGGGCTGATCCCTCACCTTCCTCATGATCAGTGATGCCCCACGAGGTGAGATCTTGCATGGAGCCCCAGAACGAGGCAGATTGACCATCAACTTGAACTTCTTCCATTTTCTAATAATCGCTCCAACAGTTGTTACCTTCTCACCAAGCTGCTTGCTTATTTTCCTGTAGCCCATCCCAGCCTTGTGCAGGTCTATTATTTTATCCCTGATGTCCTTACACAGCTCTTTGGTCTTGGCCATTGTGGAGAGGTTGGAGATTGTTTGTTTGTTTGTTTGTTTGTTTGTTTGTTTGAGCATGTGAACAGGTGTCTTTTATACAGGTAACAAGTTCAAACAGGTGCAGTTACTTCCGGTAATGAGTGGAGAACAGGCGGGGTTCTTAAAAAAGAACTAAGAGCCGAAACATTTAGTAGTTGGTAATGTATCAAATAATTATTTCATGCAGTTAAATACAAATTTATTATTTAAAAATTATACAATGTGATTTTCTGGATTTTTGTATTAGATTCCGTCCCTCACAGTTGAAGAGAACTTATGATACAAATTACAGACCTCTACATGGCTTGCAAGTGGGAAAACTAGAAAAATCGGCAGTGTATCAAATACTTGTTCTCCCCACTGTATAGACACACAACCATTCACAGATACACACACTCACACCTACGGACAACAACAGTTGTGCTTTATGTGTCTGGGAGTGTTTTAGGTGGGTTTGATCTCTGTAGGCCTCCATTTAGTGCAGAAAATTCATTCAAAACTCACAAACCAGGATAGAAAATGCCAATTTTCACTTTTTTACCCGAGCAATGCCAGGCCATACTGCTTGATAAATCCATCAAGCATACATTAAAAAAAATCATGGGGAAGCCTACATTTCGAGGTTTCTTATGTGTTGATTTTACAAACGTTGGCCCCAACAACCCTGCAGAAGTAGCATGCCCGGCAACGCTGGGCCATACAGCTAGTTTACCATCATTACGACACCGCTTGAAGGCATCATCAATTTGTGCATATCAAAATAACTTGTTTTGACCAAAGGACCAATATTTTTAGTGTCCATAAATGCAGTGCACCCGATCATTAATTTTAATTTGAAATCTGATCGGATTAAGGAAATTTTGTCCATGCAAACGTAGCCAATGAATCAGGAAGTATAGTCTTGCTTACAAATTCAGTCAATTTAGTTTTTTATATAAAAAGTCACTATTAAATGGGGTGCAGTAAAAAATATAGTCAAGGAATTGACAGAAGGTTAAAAATAACGATTTTTATTCAAAATAAGAATCACCAGATCTCAACCCCAATGAGCGGTAGTGGGAGAAGCTGGTAAGTGTTACCGGCAAACCCCAAGGGGCCACTCTTATTTATAGTATGACCGGCGCTACACAAATGAGCGCAGAAGAGGTAGTGCATGGCAGAGAGCGAAAGAAAGAGAGAGAGAGAGAGAGAGAGAGAGAGAAGGCAGGTTGCAGGATGAGTCGTGAGTAAGTGCTGTGTTGTTTGGCCACCATCCACTGCTGTTTTGCTGCTGCCAATAAATTCACCACAGTAAGAGCCATCCGACGCGTTCATGTTTTTATGCACCTCGCTGTCTATTCGAGCTAAGAACCAGATGGAGTGACGATGAATGAGCCACGAGAATCACCAGTCCCCTCCCTACCATGATTCAGAGCTGAGAGTACTGTCACACCAAAAGTAAGATTGAAAACACTGCCCTAATAGTTAGTGACTGTGCGCCGGATCTACACTACATAGCAACCACTTCTGCTGAACGCCTCAGTGCGCCAGATGCTGCTGGGATAATTAATCTGACAGTCCAAATGATAGGTTACGAACCGCTCCGAGATGGACCGTGCAGACCGGACGCGCTAAAAATCTGAAATTTAACAGAAGGTGGGATTCCGCTGTGACACTAAACAAGAGAAGACGCAGGATTCAGGACACGTCATCTCAGCGTACGGCTATTTTAATGGTAAGTGCTTTATTCAATGTCATAATTGTGTTTTGAAGTCACTTCTTGACCGCTAAACAAGTTATTCAATGGAGCGTTAATAAAATGGCCGGTGTATTCAAGTGATCTGCCATGTCTGCAAGTTAAGTAATTCAAAATTTGTTGCAAAACAACATATGGAGGGAGAAAGCATTTACTCTTTGTTGCTATAAATGTTTAAATGTTTGAATGCTATTATTCATACTGAGCCCCTCCTCCTTCTTTGTGTATTTCTGTCACTGCCTTGATTGCACAGATGGGTGAGCCTGAGACTTGGTGCCGCTGATCGGTGACCTTGGCCTCACATCATCGCCAGATCAACAACTAACCTACGTGACTTTCAGCTAACAAAGAATTTTGTAATTTGTTTTTTTCCCCCTAGATCCTGTACTGCTTTTCTGTTCTATTACAAAACTGCCCACCGGATTATTCGATTATTCGGACAATATCTATCTCTCCCTCTCATCGTCAGTGAACTCTTGTTAACACTGCCAGTTTGCCTCTGTCTCTGCGCTTAGGTCCCCCGTTACCCCAGGACCTTAACAAATAAAATATATTGTTTGCAGTCTAAAAATGGGTCATCTTTAATGCGGAGTTACTTGTTACAATTAAAATATTATTTGAAAAAACAATGTTGTTTTGTTATGACGCATTAATATGTTAGCATTAATAAATACGCATGAAAAAGTGTTGTCATCAGAGCTTTTAATAGACAAATTTAATATGCAATATAAACACATTACATTATGATACATTGAACAAAATGGACCCCAAATTTAATACTGAAAACTGATACAAATCCGGCCTAGATTGTATAAAATATGTGCCGTATACATTAATGTAGTGTCTGCTACTTTGGACCATTTCTGGCCCAAAACTGGTTGCTGATACGGCAAGTGATTCCCTACTGAGTTTGGGCCATTGTTCAAAAAGACACTGGGGCGGATCAGTTTTACAAAATTGGCCGAAATTTGCAGTACATCTGACCCATGTCTGCTCCAGTTATATTTTGCTATCTGGGAAGGCACAATGACGTCCACATGAAAAGGAGAATACGTAGGAGTTGGGACGCCAGTAGCTCGAAAATATCAGTACAATGCTATTTTGTCATGGATGTCTCCCGATGTCTGCTATCACTCGTCAGAATCAAATTCTACAGTCTCCTAACAAATATAGTGACATCTATAGCATGGAGGGAAACCGCAATATAAATTTTCAAAAGAACACATGGTGCTTACACTCGAGTGTGAAGGCAAAACTGCGTGTGGGATCACAGTGTGCTTTGAGGCGGGAGAGTAAAAAGGTCTTCAAAGACTCAATTGTATCATGAGAGCCATGAGACTCTATGGCACCAAAAGTCATTTTAAACTTTGCTGTCAGGTGTTGAAGACTGATGACATGACCGTTTCTACGGGATTCGGAAGGGGTGTGTCAAGCATCAAGGTAGATGTGGCTTCACAGAATCAACATATTTTTCCACAATGCCTGTGTAGTCAATCCTGATGTTTTTTTATGTTAGATGAAGACGGTCTACTACCAGACCACAGCACCCTCTCACAACTGTAACTTTGACCTTAGCGTCGAGATGATTGGTGCGGATGCAGAAGCCAGTAAGACAAACAAAATGGCTGCCAGTCTTCCTGTCTGTTGGTCTTTAACAAGACTTTTTCATCTGTCTCTTCAGGTCCCAGGATACATGAACCGTACCTATCTGCATGTGCCAAGTAGGACCAACACAAAAAAAAAACATTCAGCCTACATACTGAAAAGCTCACATAAATTAGTTTGAAAGTAGTGGTGGGAAGGGTTTTGTACTTGTAATTGCATGAAGTTTGAGTACTTTCTTCACCTGTGGCGGGCAGGTATAAGCCTCCTCCTAACGAGCTAGCGATGGAGTCAACGATGACTGTGATGAAGATCCAGCTGCCTACCGGCATTGAGGCGCGCATAGAGGACCTGAGACAAGTGATCAATTATGTCATCAGCAGGCTATACAATATCAAGAATTTTTAAAAATAAGAATTAATCTGTTCCAGTTCCGAGATGCCATGGAGCCTACCATTTCACATTATGAGCTTCAGGGTAACACGGTCCTCATCCAGATGGACTCGGTGAGTACTGGAGCCTATGCCCCAACATATCCTCTTTATCCCAGCACCACCTCTGATGCCTTCTTTTCTGGCATCTAGGTTCCGTCCGACATGTTTTTATGTGTCGGCTTTCGGATTCGCATTGGCTTCAAGGTGGGTGGAGCCAGCGAGTCCCTGTTGACTGTTTTTGAGCCTCAGGACAAAGGTGAGAACATTTGGGTATTAGAATACTTGTGATATAGGCTTAAATTCTAAATGAGGAAAAGCTGAGTATTGTAGTCTTCATGGATTAAATGTGTGGTACTTTTGCAGTAGTCTTATTTTTATATTTATAATATATTTATGTGATATAATGACATGATATAAAAATGTATCCTAATAATTATTATGTAATTTATTCAGTCATCTTCCGAGCCGCTTATCCTCATGAGGATGCTTAGCCTATCCCAGCTAACTATGGCGAGTAGGCAGAATACGGCACACAATCATACCTAGGGACAATTTAGGGTGTTCAATCAGCCTTCCATGCATGTTTTTGGGATGTGGGAGGAAACCGAACTACCCGGTGAAAACCCCCGCATGCAAGACGAGAACATGCAAACTTCACACAGTAAGGCGGAGCCCGGGATTGGACCCTTGATCTCAAAACCGTGTCAGGACCGATTATATAATTATAATGAACAAAACAATTGAGTTATTTTATTTTTAATTGACTTATAGCAGTCTCTATTGGGCTGTTTTTCATTTTTCAGGATGAAAAACAGCATTCTGGCTTAGTCTTTTGGATGGAGGTTAGTACCGGTAGTTAAAAAAAAGAATTGTGGAAAGAATAGTCCCATTGCAATCACAAGTTCACAACCCAAAAGTCTTTGTCACCGTATGCATTCAGATTGTAACACAGTTAAACAGTTCAGTGACATAAACATTTAAAATAACGTTAGTATAAATAAAAATATATATCAATATTGTAAATAAAATAAATCGGGAGCTTCTTTGAGTTTGGAAGGACAAGCCATTTGCAGGAAGATTGTTTCTGTCTATTCTAGTCCTCATTGATTGTCTGTAGTTGGAAAGAACACATTGTTAAAACTGCCCACTGGCTCCACACTCATATTGAGTTCTTAAAAACACAGTAGAAGTTTAAAATTAATTCTAAAATGAACTGGAAATCAGTGGAGCGATGATAGCATGGGGGTAATATGTTCACGTCAGGATGTAGTGGTTAAAATTTGAGCAACAGCATTTTGAACAAGTTGGAGATGAGAAATAGAGGACTTGGGAAGACCAACATAAAGTGCATTGCAGTAGTCCAGCCTTGAGCTTCTTAAGGCATGAATTTCTTTTTCAAGGTCAAGGTGGCAAAGGCCATGTCTACATCTAGCAGTTTTTTTTTTAACTGAGAATCCTGCCCTCATACGTCCTGAAAAAAATGTTTTCACCACATTTGTAGAAAAAAAGCATCCACAGCCAACCACATTTATTAGCTTTTAAGTACGTTCATAACAATGCACGAAAATTAATTGTCCATAATCTCGTCCTACACATGTGTTCCTCAATATGGAGCAATGCTAGAGTTTGTAAATGAGTGGAAGCAAAACGCACCTGTCTAATAATTAGATATAAACCCACTTTAAAGGGATCCATGTTGACTCTAAACGTAAACATTCTCAACGTAAACAAACGTCTCATGTGTGACGTAGGAACAAAGTTTTTCGCAGACAGTGACATTTCCACTGTTAACTCTTCGGTTATCAGTGTCCATATGATGGCGCTACACACGCAAAATTCGCACATCTTTACTTTGGTAGGCGTTTTTTAAGAATCCTTGGTTTTCAATCCCCAAAAAATGTGTGTGCGTGTGGATGATAGGCCAAACTGTACAAAAAGTTATTTTTTGCAAAATACCCTGACATACCAACCACCACAGCAAAGCTACCGTCATAATTTCGCTAGAAATGGCATTTTCTAGTTATTATTTCTCTTGAAAATTGCATGATGTGGTCAAACGAGGATGTGAAAGATTTTTACCAGAGGTGGCCAGTCTCAAGAGAACATGATTCGGGGGGATATAAAGGGTTCTATAACAAAAAAAACAACAACAAAAACTTTATGTCAGGAAGGTAATGATATTTGAATAGGCTGCAAGCAACTTGGAAGGGAAAATTTGGGCCATAAACCAAAAAGGTTAAGAACCTCTGTGGCCTATACTACGAAGCCGGTTTTCTGGCTTAGCAGGGTAACTTCGAGAGTAACTTTATCACGTGCGACGTAATTTCGCGGCTATGCGAGACTACGAAAGGCGGATATGTTGGAACCGAGAAGTGTTGCCATGGCAACACACGCCACACGCCAAACCTGGTCGTGTCAGAGTTAGATCTTGCTTAACATCAGGATTCCAATTAACCACGCTCTATTTAAACAGCACTCCTCCGCGGACGTGTCCTCCTGACAATGACAGCATACTTGGACGACCCATACGACATTGGCGCGCGGATTGTGAGGGGCTCTCTCCGGAGGGCACGGGTATTTCGGGACCGCCAGAATCCGCTGGCGTACCCGGAAGATGTTCTCCATGAAAAATATAGATTTTCAGCTGAGGGAATTCTTTACCTGTGCCAACTGATCTAGGCAGACGTCACTAATGTAACCCGCCGAGTCAGGCCCTCACAACCGCGCAGCTTGTGTGTGCCTGTCCGTGCGCTCTTTCGCCAGGGACAATATATGTATTCCATGATTCCATCGGTGATGCTGAATATCTGCGTAAGAACACTATATGCCGCGATTCAGAGTGGGGTATGGAAACGCTTCAAATTGATTGTTGAAATCGCTGAATGTAAACGAATGCGGAGCTTTGCTCTCATACAAGAAATATATTTAACGGACTTTCCAGCGTTATTTCGTTGTGTAAATGTATTTATAATAATCCTAGAAATATGTAGACTATTTAAACATTGAGAAAACTTTTTTCTGCCAACTCGAAGAGATTAAATTGTCAAATCCACTGATAGGACAGACGCACAAATATAAAAGATATAAATGTTTATTGAATATGCATCTTACAGTCTTGTTTGTCAGCGAAAATTCGTTACAAAAGACGGGCTTTAATTTACGCAACAACGCATGGCATCCCCGCATTTTCTTCTTCTCCTGAGTCCTCACAAATATAACATAAAATTTTGGGAGGGGGGGTCGGGCTTGGGCCTGCAAATCAAGTTGATTGATCGGACTCGGGTCGGGTCGAGCTGGATTTTTTAGGCCCAAAGTAAAAAAAAGAACATACGTATTCATACAGTCAAGGAGACTAAACATACAATCATCCTGCTTCATGTGGTGATGCGCGATAAATTATTTCTTACTGTTAACGTACCAAATCTTCTTTTATTGTCCTGACAGCAGGCTTTATTTCTTTTCATGGACATAAGTAAACTGGCATATTGACGCATTCACAAATCACACGATCTGTAAATTCGCTGTCAACAGACCCGTCGCGCTCAACTCGCCGAATCGGTGTTGGATTTCGCGGTGAGGGTGGATTTTAATCATCGCGCATTCCTCCTCTGTGAAGTAAGGTGCCCGTGCCATCGTCACAAGTAGTGTTTGACTCTGCTCTCCGCCCCCTTTTATGTGAACGCGCAGTAACTCTGACTGGGTTGACACAGGTTCGACTAATCAACCTCATAATCAGCGTCGTAGTACCGATTGATCACAAAGTAGACTACCAGGTTTTGTCAACTCCGGTTACCCGCTGGTAAACTGGATTACTTCTGGGGAGGTTGAACTCGGTTCGTAGTATAGGCCACAGGTCTTGTTGGAGAGCTACATTACAACTTGTGGCCAAATATGAGGTGCTCTATAGCAGCCATTGTCATTCTTCTTCAGGAAGTTTGTGTAGCAAACACTTCTCCTACAAAGAGCAGAAGTTGCAGCGTCTCTGTGTGGCTAACCAGTGCCAGTGCATGACAGGTAATTCTTCCCCGACATCTGATTGGTTGTTTTTCCTTCGTGTGAAGTTAACATGTACAGTATGTGCGTTTGTAGCTGCGTGTGCGACCTACAGAGCCGACCCCGACTTGAGCTTGACTTCTGCCAAACGCCGCCAGGAAACATGTCAGCCACACATCAAATATGGTGAGAACGTAGCAACATTCCACTGTGTGCATTGGCACCCAAACAGCACCACCATGACTTCTGTGGATGTTTGCAGCTTTCAAACTGCACGTCAAGTCTTCTAAAATAGAGGGAGATTTTGTGACCTTCACAGCCTCCATACACGAAGTCCTCAAGAATGCTAATCCAGGTAAGACCTAGAGCAGACATGTCCAAAGTCCGGCCTGGGGGCCAAATGCGGCCCATGGTCAAATTTCATCCAGCCCCCAGCCTCTGTCATAAAATCAATAACATCTGGCCCGCACACAGACTTAGTAAATTGGTCAGCAGTACTGCAACCAGCATATGAAGTAGCTTACACACGAAATACTGCTCCTCATTTACCCACTAAAAGGCAGCAGCACTTCAACCCTTTATTGTCAAATGTATCACATTTGATACACCTAAAATTTCATGATTTTCAGACTAATTTAGAATTTTGACATTTCTTTTTGAAAAAAAAAAAAGATGGATGCAAGTCAACACATGCATCTGCAGGTTAAGAAAAAAAAACATGATTTAGCATAGGTTATAGATATTAGAGCGCTTATTACTCATATTCATTTTGACTTTTTGTTTCACAAATTTGAAAAAAAGGTTTCATTAGTACCTTATTTTTCAAATTTTGGGATTCTCTGATAATTGCTTCATGTTGCAGGTATTTAAGGGCTAAGCAACATTACTCCGTGTGACCCTCTACTTCTAATTTTCTAGAATGGCGACAATCAACAAAAAAAAGTTGACTGTGACGGCCGACACTTCAAGGATAGGTGGAAATTGGACTATTTCTTCACTAAAATACGCAACAACTGTGTCTTGCCTCATTTGCAAAGAGACAGTCGCTGTTTTTAAAGATTTCAATGTGAGGCAGGGAAGATACGCAGCGAGAAATTGAAGCAACTTGAAGCTAGTTTAATTTCACAGCAGTAGTATTTCGCAAGAGCCCGAGAGTCGAAAGAGAACGCCGCAAAGGCTAGTTGCGAGATTGTTGAAATTATTCATTTAAAAAAAAAATAAAGCAAGTGTGACACACTGAATGGCTTGCTGAATTTTGCTTAAATATATTGTTCTACGTAAAGGACGCCAGCCAAGGTCGGCACCCCACATTTTTACCACGCCAAATCTGGCCGCCTTTGGAAAAAGTTTGGACACCCCTGACCTAGAGCATCAATCACACACAGGAGCCTCACATATTCCTTTTTGTAACTATGGATCTCCACGACTTTGTCCGGAGCCGCAATGTGGTCTGCCATTTGAAGATTGGGTGTCTAAAGTCTCAATCCCAAATAAGCAGAACATACAGTGTATCAGTGTGAGTACATCCCTCGCATTTCTGTGGATATTTAAGTATATCTTATCTTTTCATGGGACAACACTGACAAAATGACACTTTGACTCAATGAAAAGTAGTCTGTGTGCATCTTATATAATAGAGTTAATTTATTTTCCCCTCAAAATAACTTAAAATATAGCCATTAATATCGGAACCCCTGGCAACAAAAGTGAGTACAACGCATGGGAACTACGTGCATCCCTAAATGTCCAAATTGAGTTAAGCTTGTCATTTTCCATCCAAAATGTCATGTGACTCGTTACAGGAGTGCTGTCAGGATTGCAACAGAGATTGAAGAGGTATGTGTGTGTGTGTGGGGGGTGTCATTTCCACCACCATGCTTGACTATATGCATGACACACTTTGTACTCCTCACCTTGCCTGGTACACCAGACTCACTGCTGTTCCAGCTATTGAGTCTGGCCACAATTCAGCAGATACAATTTCCAGGGCGGAGCAAGCCACAGCACCCAGACAGCGGAGTGGACCAATCAGCAACGGGCAGACGTGGCGTTAGTAAAACGACGAGGGCAGGACGAGGGACTTGCGCGTGGAAGTAAACATACGAGGAGAGCGGAGTTTATTCAACATGGCTAGCGTGAGACAGACTGTTGTCAATGACTCGTGTCGATGTGTTTTTGGTAATTTAAAACTGATTTTACCGTGGATTGGAACATATTCTCGGCTCTCCTGTTCACCATCTGTGTTGTTGTGGAGACAACTTCCGACGCGCAAGAGTGACGTTGCACGTTAAGAACACGTCACGCAAATAAACGAATCTGATTTGTCGATTGATTTTGTACCTGGTTGAGAGGCCGTTAATGGGCTGGTTCCCAGACTTTTCACTCAGTGTTTGAAAAATACAGGGAGAACAGTCTGGCCGTGCCAGGCAACTCCTCACCTGGTCGCCTCTACACATGCTTGAGACCATCGGAACCAGACAAATTAATCTTTGTCTCATCAGACCATAGGACATGGTTCCAGTAATCCATGTGCTTTGTTGACATTTCTTCAGCAAACTGTTTGCGGGCTTTCTTGTGTACCGTCTTCAGACGAGGCTTCCTCTTGGGGTGACAGCCATGCACACCAATTTGATGTAGAGTACGGCGTATGGTCTGAGCACTAACAGATTGACCCCCCCACCTCTTCAATCTCTGCAGCAATGCTGACAGCACTCCTGTAACGAGTCACATGACATTTTGGAGGGAAAATGACAAGCAGTACTCAATTTGGACATTTGAGGGATGTACGTAGTTCCCATGCGGTGTACTCACTTTTGTTGCCAGGGGTTTAGATATTAATGGCTATATTATGAGTTATTTTGAGGGGAAAATAAATTAACTCTATTATATAAGCTGCACACAGACTACTTTTCATTGTGTTAAAGTGTCATTTTGTCAGTGTTGTCCCATGAAAAGATATACTTAAATATCTGCAGAAATGCGAGGAGTGTACTCACTTTTGTGATACACTGTATATACATCCATCTTCTTTTTCAATTAAGATGTCAATTGTTGACCAGAAGATGTTGTGTGTGTCATCTGCCATTTGTTAGCTTTTGAATCATTGGGTTCTGGCTCGGAGGTGGAGCTCATCAAGAAAATAACGTGTAATCTGGTCCATGTGGAGATTGACCACCAGTACCTGCTGATAGGATCCAGCGGGTCTGAGGTCCAAGCAGGCCACATCTCCAGGTTAGTGCCCTCTCATCCCGGTCTTGGCTCTGGGGTAGACTTTGCCCGCCTCTCACAGTGTAATGGTGGTCCTTAGGTTTCGCCTTCCTTTGGATGCTGATGCCACCCTGGAGCCCTGGCCCACCCAAAGCGGCGGACCGATTTCCTCAGCACAAAGTGCTATCTTGGACGAGTATGCCTTGGACCTGCAACTCTTCAGCTGTTGAAATGCTTGATGGCATTCTCATGACATTGACATCGTTTCGTGACCTAAGCATGAATACGTGACACCTCATGATCACAACAAGACAAGTGTTAACGTGGCAACACTTAAATGGAGAATATCATGCAATCAGCGTGACTGTACTATAAAATTGATCACTACTCAACAACATAAAAAAGTTACCATTATAGGATCATGACAAAATGCCTTGTGATATGGCATCACCTTGAAGTCATGAAATCACAATGATGTCATGATATCATGACCAGTTACACAATGGCATTACCGTGGAATCACCTATGGCATGATGATGTCATGAAATGACCATGACCGGTAAATAACTGTGAAAATGTGACAATCTAGCCTAATCATGATAACCTGTTGATAACAAAGTCATCATAAAATCACTATATCACCACATATACATTACATGAACGTGACAAGAAGCAATCAATACTTCATAACATATTGACAATATGAAATCACCGTGATGTCATATTATGTCATGATGACATGACGTGATAAAATAACTGACAGATATAATAGTTGGGTTCTGCACAATGAAATTTGTTATCATCATAAGATCATGAAAACAATTCTGACAACAGTGACATCATAAAATACAACATAATAATCATCACGCTGTAACCATGCCATCATGACAATGCTAGTGAAAAATATTGTGACGACATAACATTACCATAACACCACGAAAGATCATTAAGTCCTCACAACCCATTCACATTGTAAATGAAGAACATGTACTTCCAATAAACAGAGCATTGAACAAATCTGTGCTTGCTGGACATAATTACATGAATTTGCACGTGCACATGTGCAATGCATGTGAGTACTTCAAACTAACGAAAGTCTCGGATGGGGTGGCTCCTGATTAAAAGAATGACGTGCCGTCACGGAAAGAGAAAGGGGCGGCGTCAGAAAGATTCACGTGTTTGCCGTGTTTATGGGAAAAAAAAAGTGACATAAAACTGAAGATTTTTGTTTTCGGCCCTGTCGTCTCAGGATATGGCACAATCAGAAGACCAAGTACATAAGTATATAAGTTCTTGAAGGTGTCTAATATATTCATTCACTCATCTTAAAATATAAAAATTTAAAAAGTAATGCATAAACACCTCAGAGCTTCATGTCTAAAGAGCATAATAGTTTGTGCAACCAGAGCTGTTACTGAACCTACACCGCCCGAGAAGTCTATTGCATTAAAATGGCCGCTGATCACTAACGCCGCAGACTCTGAAGTTCCACATCTAAGTCTAGAGACGTGATATCTATAGAAAAAGGAGTAGAAGAAGAAATAGAACAAGAAGAAGAAATTGAAAAGGAAAGGCGGTATCGTCGTTGTGGTTTCCTGAAAACGTACATCGGTCGACCAATTTATATTGTGCTACTTGGCGCAACTCCACTGACTCGTCAAAGGACCACCTGTGAAACTCAACAATTTAAGTGATTATACCACGTGGAACCGCTTTATTTTACTGCGACCAGGTCAGCCTACCAACGGAAGGACGAATTCAAAGGTAGATTACGATGAAACGCCGCAATGCCTTCAGAGTGAAGTTCCCTGTGTGTATACATAAATATATATATATATATATCAGTGGTGGATGAAGTACCCACTTTTTTTAAAACTTAAGTTAAAGTACAGATAAAGAGGCAAAACATACTCAAGTAAAAGTAATAGTATCTAAGAAAAAAATACTCAAGTAAAAGTACAAAGCACTTGCTTTAAAATTTAGTTAAAAGTTAAAGTATTTTCTCACGACGCAAAAAAGTCAGTTAAAAGAGGATATGTTTACAGTACTTTTGCACATTTTTTTGTTTTTTTTTTGTTTTGTTTTACAGTTTTTACAACTGCACAATGGAAAAAAACAAGAAATAAAATTGACTGCACTGTAAACAAAAGTTTACCAAGCTCAAAAAAACTCCCAAATTTAGTTGATGGCAGATTGCAAGCAACTGTCATGTGCATACCCCCAGAGGCGCTGGAAGTCACTCACAGCAAGGGATGCTGAAGATCTTTTAAGTTTTCTCCCATCCAAAAACAGCCGTTTTTGTCCAAATATGTCATACTCGCGCTGTTTCTGCATACAAGGCGTGCACAACTGCAGTACACACACACGCATGCTGGATAGTTTACATACTACTACTCGGCTATAAAGAGGCACAATAATATCGGTTACAGATAATTATCGGACGATAATGGCAATTATGATGTCACACCGATAATCCAGATTTAAATAAATTCAACCGACAATCCATTCCGATAATTATATACTTGATTTAGCCTCCAAGTGTGTGCAATCAACGCAAATTTGTCCAATTGTCCGCTGGCGCCTCAACCCCTTTAAATGGCATTTTTGTGCAATTAAGTATTTACTTGGCAAGTATTAGTAATATTAATTGATACATTGTTTATATGTTGGAATTTACTACCTGTTCACATTTGATGTGAAAAAAGTAGCAATAAATTCTCTTTCTTAAAAAGTAATATTTGCTTTTGTGTATAACTTAAAATTCTTTTAACTTCTTTAATCTTTTAATAGAATTATCGGCTTGACATTACTGGGTATCGGTTGGAAGGAGGAGGAAATTATTGGTTAGCGGAATCGGTTGAAAAATGAATTATCGTGGAACACTACTAGGCTACCACAAAAATAGCGTTCTATTTCACTTAAAAGCGCCCGTGCACCCATCTGAAGGCGCGCTGCTCTCACAGATCTTTTGGGGGGTCAATATCTTCTTCAACTGCCTAATTTTTCTTGTACTCGTGTTGCTGTCTCTAGTGCTCAATTGCGGTAAAGTTGCAAGTTGCACGGAGGATTTTCGATTTCGCCCGGGGCATGAAAACGTAATGATCGATTCACAATGACAAAAAGTAATGTGCAACGTCGGCGACAATTTGAAAAGTAGTGGAGTAAAAAGTAGATATACATGCTTTAAAATGTAGTGAAATAAAAGTATAAAATTACCACTTCATTTTCCACTCAAGACTTAAGTACATATACACAAATAAAATGTACTTTACAATGTACTTTATTTCAAGTGCAGTACATTGAACTGGAAAAAGACATGAAAAAAAATACTTTGTGAGAAACACTTTTCATCTTGTGAAATCTCTGTGCTGAAAAATGAAATTATAAAATAAAACTGCTATTGTGGAATAAGGCATTATGAAATTAAAAAAAAAACTTGATAAATGGTTTTTAATCTTATATAAATCATTTTCATAATATTATTACCCTTTTTTACAATTTAAAGGCCATATTTCATAATTTGTTATTTATCTAAATTGTTTTTATTTCAAGATGTTGATTTTAGTTATTTAATTATGACTTCTTTGAAATTCGATACTAGCAGTAGAACAGAGTACACCCTTCCCCTAGCAGAATGTTTTTTCATTTTAATTTTTCATTGGCACTTATAATACAATTGTGACCGTAATCAGCATACTCTCATTCAAATGAGGGTCTAGTCTTCAAAATACGCTGATTTATTTAATTCTGAGCGTTGCTTATACTGCTAAAGGTTACTTCACAACACACACAACTAGTTTTGACTACATCTGCGTTTTCAATTACTAAAATATTTGCCAAATAGAATTGCCAAATCATGTCATAAATTGGCTAACAAATGTTTTACATTTAGTATACACAAGAATGCCTCACTGTTAATTTAGGAATAGAATAAAACGTTTAAAAAAAATGTACAAAATAAAAAAAAGCTCACCACGGCATCATACGTCTTCTCCAGCCTGAGGATTGTGCAGGGGAGCTTGATGACATCACCCTGCTTGGCAGCATGACTTGTTTTCTCAGCTCCTTCCAGACCACTGTTGTCTGGACGGTTAAGAGATGAAAAATTCAAATTTCAAGTTGAATTCACATCTTTCGCAAACAATTTGGACCTTGTACTAACATGCAGCACCATGACCACCCCCCCTCCAAAATAATAATAATAAAATAATAAGCATTTAATCAATGGACAGTACTTATCTAATCTATCTAATACATCAATATACAGTGGGGCAAATAAGTATTTAGTCAACCACTAATTGTGCAAGTTCTCCAACTTGAAAATATTAGAGAGGCCTGTAATTGTCAACATGGGTAAACCTCAACCATGAGAGACAGAATGTGGAAAAAAACAGAAAATCACATTGTTGGATTTTTAAATAATTTATTTGCAAATCATGGTGGAAAATAAGTATTTGGTCAATACCAAAAGTTGATCTCAATACTTTGTTATGTACCCTTTGTTGGCAATAACGGAGGCCAAACGTTTTCTGTAACTCTTCACAAGCTTTTCACGCACTGTTGCTGGTATTTTGGCCCATTCCTCCATGCAGATCTCCTCTAGAGCAGTGATTTTTGGGGCTGTCGTTGGGCAACACGGACTTTCAACTCCCTCCACAGATTTTCCATGGGGTTGAGATCTGGAGACTGGCTAGGCCACTCCAGGACCTTGAAATGCTTCTTACGAAGCCACTCCTTTGTTGCTGTGGCTGTGTGTTTGGGATCATTGTCATGCTGAAAGACGCAGCCACGTCTAATCTTCAATGCCCTTGCTGATGGAAGAAGATTTTCACTCAAAATCACTCAATATATGGCCCCATTCATTCTTTCCTTTACAAAGATCAGTCTTCCTGGTCCCTTTGCAGAAAAACAGCCCCAGAGTTGTTTCCACCCCCATGCCTCACAGTGGGTATGGTGTTCTTCGTATAGAATTCAGTATTCTTTCTCCTCCAAACACGAGAACCTGTGTTTCTACCAAAAAGTTCTATTTTGGTTCCATCTGACCATAACACATTCTCCCAGTCCTCTTTCCTACAATTTTGTCTCTGGTGTCCTTCGACAGCTCTTTGGTCTTGGCCATAGTGGAGTTTGGAGTGTAACTGACTGAGGTTGTGGACAGGTGTCTTTTATACCGATAATGAGTTAAAACAGGTGCCATTAATACAGGTAACGGGTGGAGCCTCGTTAGACCTCGTTAGAAGTTAGACCTCTTTGACAGCCAGAAATCTTCCTTGTTTGTAGGTGACCAAATACTTATTTTCCACTCTAATTTGGAAATAAATTCCTTAGAAATCAAACAATGTGATTTTCTGTTTTTTTCTCTCCACATTCTCTCATGGTTGAGGTTTACCCATGTTGACAATTACAGGCCTCTCTAATCTTTTCAAGTAGGAGAACTTGCACAATTGGTGTTTGACTAAATACTTACCGTATGTGATATGTGATGTGACATGTCTGTACTTCTTCTCGCGCTAGCGTTCAACTTCAACGTACAATGGTACCTCTACTTACGAATTTAATTCCTTACAGGACCTGGTTTGTAAGTTGAAATGGTCGTATGTCGAGCAGGATTTTCCCATATTAATACATTGTTATTCGATTAATTAGTTACACAGCCTAAAAACCTACGCTAAAACCTTAATAAATACTGCAGGTGCTATTACCTACACATAGCAACATAAATGAATTGTAAATACAAATCGAAATAAAAATAATACAATAATAACAACAAATCGGGTTTTGCGGTGGCGATTGTGTTTTGCATGCTGCTCCTGAACGCACAGTTTGACTGATGACAGAGTGAGAAAGGTGTGGTACAGTTTTTACTTTCTCTTCATGTTCTGTTGTTGTTGGCTACGGCTGACGGTATCTGTGTTGTGCTGCACAAATTCTGAAATAAATGATTAAAACTTGATGATGACTGATTTGAAGTTGACACTCAGAATTTTCTTTTTAATTTGTGTCATCAGATGTCAGACAAAGCAACAGTGGATGACATACAACATCTCCGGGACCAACTGCAGCAAAAGGATGCACAAGTCCAACAGGCTGCCCAAGCTGGTTTGGAACTGCTGAATCAGATAGCAGAAATGCAAACTAGGTTTGAAGAACAGAGAACGGAGATGACAAGTGCACTGGAGGTATGGCATTCTAAATATTTCCAATTATTTCCTGTATCTTATATTCTTTCAAGAGCTCTAGAGTGCAA
Source organism: Corythoichthys intestinalis (assembly GCF_030265065.1). Lineage (NCBI taxonomy): Eukaryota > Metazoa > Chordata > Actinopteri > Syngnathiformes > Syngnathidae > Corythoichthys > Corythoichthys intestinalis. The sequence goes on from NC_080397.1 coordinate 29,985,389, forward strand.
TCAATATAATCCCGCATCCAATTATTCGGTAAATTCCACGAACATGGAATTGCGGATTCGTGGGGGAACTATACAGGGGCAAGTCCCGGTGTTTGTGACGTGGCTATTGAAAAAAGAAATACTGAGGAATACTGTGACTTGCCCCTATACCCTATGTGCCCTGTGAAGGTTTTGTTCAAAATGTTCTTCTCTCTCTAATGCATGTCTAAGGATCTTCAGCAAGACAAGTATACGCTGAAGAAGGAAGTGGCACTGAAGACCCAACAAATTAAATCGTTGCAGTGGGAGGCTGAACATTTGGAAAAACGCCATAGGCAGAACATAGACGATGAAAACAAAAAACTACAGATGAGTCACCAAATGGATCTTGAGGAGCTCAACAAAAAGGTAGAGTGGCTCTCTTAAAGTGTAAGGCTGGCCGGCTCTACCAATGAAGTGTCCCTTATTTTTATTTTCAGGGAGTTGGCAATGCTAGCATCAGTTAACAGTAAAGATGCACCGATACTAGTATCGGCAGGGGGCGCCGATCCGGCCCGAAATGGTGGTATCGGTATCGGCGAGTACCAACAAAGACGGCGCCGATACCATTTACCGGTCCATTATTATAACATTTGACCACAGCCTTTTTCTCCTCCTGGCGCTCACTACACTCTGTCTCTGTGTTGTGTGATGACACGTGAACACCAAGCAGCTATCGCTATTGGCCTGCTCCAGACCAATGAGAGCGGGCCAATAGCCACTCCTGACCAATCAAAAGGGGGCTTTTTCATATGGACGAAAAACAAACCAGGAAATATGGCGGCGCCGCGGCGGTCGGGAAATATTTCCAAATAGAAATCCCGTCGATTAAAATCAATGGCTGCATGCAAGATTTGCGGCCTGAAAGTTTGGAGATGTGGAGTTAAATCGGCCAGTTTCAATACCTCGAACTTGATAAAACATTTGAAGATGAAACGTGAACGAACACAACGAGTTTGAGCCTGCAAGAGCAGGACTGCTATCCAGAGGAAGAAGGCCGCTGGACCGGAGCAACAATCTCTGCTCAGTTCACTTCGTCTACTTTACTTTTATTGTCTTTTACTGAAAGAAATGCCGCAGTAATTTGGGAAGTGTTTCCAAAGTATTGTTGCCACCTTTCAGAAATAGAAATAAGGGACTCCCACCTCGCGAAAAAAAGGAGAGACGGGATGCTGTGGTCAATTATTATTACTTATAATTGTTAGCGTCCGCAAATGCGGAAACAAGGTTGAACCTCGAAGCAGACAACAAGTGGGGGATACATGAAAGGGTTTAATGATTGCAAACAAAAAATAACACGCGATCGCGGGACAGTAGAAATAACAAAAGGAGTCCGTGACAGCAGGTCGACGGACAAACTAAGACGATAGGCAGCGGTTGCAAACGAGAGCAGCACACTAACAGAAAAACCCAATGCAGGGGCATAACAAGCAAATGTAGCGAGATTATTGTGCCAGATGTCAAATAGCGATCAGCAAGGCAAATATCTCGGCAGCCTTCTCTGAGATCACCCGTGCTTAAATGCTGCGTTGATGAGCCTGCATTGGATTCAAGTGCCACGCCCCCACGCCCAGCAACAAAACACAATCTAACCAGCAGCAGAATGTGACAATAATTTCATGAAAGTTGCACTGTTTGGACTTTGAGAGGTTTAAAAAAGTTTATTCAGTTCATTCAGAGTTTATTATTATGAATTTATTTTTACTTTCTTACTGTTGGGCTAGTATTATACATGTTTTATTAATTTCACAAATTTAGCACTATTTTGGCCTTTGAGAGCGGAAGGTTTATTCAACTATTGTCTACTAGGGTTTAGTGTACTTTTTCCTATTTTGCAAAGGTAAGCAACAGCCTGACAAAGCCTTGATAGCAATGATTTCACATCCAATTATGTAGCTCTTTGGGGGAAAAAAAATATATATATAATCGGTATGGTATCGGTATCGGCCGATACTGCGAAGCCAGGTATCGGCCGATACTGCGAAGCCAGGTATCGGTATCGGGGCCAAAAAATGGTATCAGTGCAACACTAGTTAACAGTACTGTTTACGTTGACTGACGCTGGGCTGCTACTGAGGTGTGTAAACACCCCACTAATGGTGGCCACAACTAGAGGGCGACATCCACAAATCTCGACTCAGATTAGTCAATTGGTCTTGCCCTGTGCTTGAAAGGTGTTGATCACTTAGTGTGATGTGATCTTTGATCTTATCAGTGCGACCAAAATGAAGTTCCGTGTAGGCAAAAGCTTCTGGCGTTAAGTTAAACTTGTCAGTTATTGTCTTTTTTTCACCAACTTGGAATAGGTGAATCACCGAAGTCGAACTGAAGGTTGTACTAGTCAGGTTTGGAAGGTCTTGTTTTCTGGACGCTCTGATGCTCGCTCAGCGGACATATTTGCCGAGTGGTTTGATTTACATCAACCGAAAAGCACAAAGGTACTGAAAACACGCGTCTAATGGATTGGATCTGATATTTTGATCAAATCTGATCCCGTCCAATTCTCCAAAAATAGCCGTATTGGGTGCCAGTGTTGTTAATAACGGCGTTAGAATATGGCGGCATTACTAACGGCTTTATTTTCTTCAGTAGTGAGTAATCTAATTAGTTACTTTTCTCATCTTGGCAACGCCGTTACCGTTACTGAGGTGGGAAAGGCGTGCGTTACTATGTTGGTTGACTGACGCGAGAAAAGTCTAAGACGGACTTACGGAGACGAGAGAGCAGAGCAGTAGTGGGGAAGAGGCAAGGGAGGGTGACGCCGTTGCAAACGCGATGCAACTATGCTAGGTGACTCCAATAATACCCGACTGTAGCCGATAGCCTACAAACTACGCCCACATGATGCTTCGGTAGATATCACATATATACAGAACTAGATGCAAATGACAGACACGGCTGCATTAGCAACATATATAATAAAGAACTAGATGCGTTTAGTAAACAGCCGCCATCTTAAAGCAGTAGACCTCTCAGGAAGGCTATGTTGTAGAGGACCTTACTAGCGAACCTAGTTAACTTTTTATCTAAAATGCTCCTAAATCGGCAAAATCTTGACTTAAATCTGTCTTTAAATGATGAAATAGTTTTAAAACTTACACATGTCGAAAGTAGACGGAAGGGAACTAATGCAATCACGGGAGCAATTTTAACAACTTTTAACGGTTGATTCACAGCATTAAATGACTTCCACACATAGCAAAGGTTACTATCTAGTTATCGCAATATCCGCAATAGCCCCGTGTCTAGTTAAATTTAGGGTAAAGAATTGGGCTAGGGCCAATTGTCCCCCCCAAAAAACCTTTAAACTTCAAATTGTGTGACCTGTTTTTTTTTTTGTTTGTTTGTTTGAGAAAAAAAAACATGAAAATTATCACCAGTTACTTTGCCAAGTACCTAATTACTTTTACATTCAGGTAACTGAGTTACTAACGCAATTACTTTTTGGGAGGAGTAATTTGTAACTGTAGTTAATTACCTTTTTAAAGTAAGATTAACAACACTGTTGGGCACCAACACCGATACTGAGTATTGGATCAGGACATCACTAATCCAGATGACAGATGACTCCCACAGATGTTCAATAGGATTTAGATCAGGGCTCATAAAAGTCTACTTCACAATGGTGCAATAATTTGCCCTAATACATTTCCTTTTTTATTTTTTTAACCGCCATTATGACTCATTATCCTGTTGCAAGACCCAGGTGTCAGCCACAGGTCATTGATCTTTTATACAGGGCCCTGTTTGCGTTCCCTCTTATTCATTCCCGTTAGGTATTAATTATTTTTTTTCTTTACAGATGATCCTTTTACAATCAGCACTGGATGAGTCACGACTGACTGAGAAACAGACTAAAGAAAAACTTGAATTACAGACAGAGGTTCTGAATTCTAAGATGGAGGAACTCCGGATTCTAAATGAGCACACTCAAAGTTCACCATTGTCAGAGTCAGTGGATATGCACAAAGTTCTTGAGTTGGAGAACATTAAGGTGAATGAAACATTTTAGATTCTTCTGCATAAAAAATGGGCTGCACTTAGGGATGTCCCGATTGCATATTTTTGCACCCATGTCGCATTAGCTTCCAGAAAATTCTCCTATTGTGGCTGTTTACAATACTTCCTATTTCGCTTTTTCCCAGGAGTGTTGCGGCATAGAAAACTTTTTTTTTTCTTTCGGCAGTGCCATTGTATCTCTGGATTATTTTGTTACTTTTTATCCCTCAAAGATTTTTTAATTAATTTATTTTTAATTTAAAAACCTTTTCCTTTTCAATCGATTCCGATCCTCTGAAAATTGTCCTGATCGGCATGATTTTCTATCACATGATCGGATTGGGAACATCCCTAGTTGTATTTGTAAAATTTAAGACATGTAAGGCCCTTAATAGATGTTGTGTTGCAGTTGGAGTTGGAATGGAAACACAAGGAATCCCAGCACAGAGAGCAGCAGCTGCAATTGATCAATAGCAGTTTACAAGACAATCTGAAGCTAACCACAGAGGAAAGAAACAAAGATGCTGCCACCTGGTGTGCAGCATTAGAGGTAAATGTTTTCCAGGTAGTCCCTGGTTTATGAACGAGTTCCGTTCCTGCGCTGGCGATTTAACCTCGGATTTCCACGTAAATCGGAATTAACCTTTAAATACCTCTAAATAAGGAAAAACTATCCGAAAACATGTATTATACGTCATTGTACTGTCCTCGCCAAGACGTTGGCGCTAAGTCCTAGTTGACAGCGTGCTACAGTAAGCTCCGTAATGATGATGTCAGACGTCCGTGTGATTTTCTGACTTTATTCAGCTGCTCAGGACAACACTTGCAGAATGAAATGAAATTAAAACAAAATTAAGTCCATCTCATCTTTAATAACAGCAATTCAAATTTGCGTTAAAAAGTAGCTGCTGATAAAGCAATAACAAACAATTAGTATGTATCAGTTAGCGTCCGTACATCATCAAAAACAATCACATAAACTCGCCCCAAGTATTTGACCAAAACTGAAAACGCACACAAAAAAGGGGTTATATGCAGCAACAAATGTGCACGCAGGCTGTTCTCTTCACTCGGCTGCTTCCTAATCTGTGCGTGTGCTTTGTGTGTAAATGCTCTTGCGTGTGGAAGTACAACCTGCTCTACACTTCTTTCGCCAGATGCAGATGAAAGCATACATCACAAAACGTAAAGTCGAAATCACTTAAGTCGGGGGCGTCGCAAGTTCTCGTAACCCGGGCACCACCTGTATCTGATACTTCCTAATCATTATCATAATTCCTGACACCCCCCATCTCCTGTGTGTGGCTTCATACATTTAATACAGCATGTCAAAACAACCTGGCTTGGCTCTTATTTCTTCCTCTCCTATTATATAGAAATCACGGGAAATGAACCGGGAACTCCAGGACCGTCTGGAAACTGTTCTACAACAGGCCCAGGATCCAAACAGCAAAGGCAATTCTCTTTTTGCTGAGGTAAACAAAATTAGATTGTCTTTATTTTAATTGCATACATCAGAAGTATATATCAACAAAATTGAATTTCAGGATAACTCGCCAAAGGCTCAGTATGTGTGCGTTCTTTTCACAATGCATCATAATCCCGTTTTAAGATCATTTGGATTCATATGTATTTCAGTTGGAGGATAAACGTGCAGAAATGGAAAAAAAGCTTAAAAACATGAAAGTCCAGTACGAGTCACTTCAAACACAGTATGACTTCAACAAACAACAGTTGCAGCGTATGAAGGTACAGTACCATGTTTTATGTAGGCTATTAGGCTCTTGTGTCTGGTATGCTTTTTACTGTTAGGATTTGTTCCGATCACTTAAATATAATGAGTAAGCATATTAATTAGGCCTGAACGATATTGGGAAAAACTATTGCTGTGATTTTTTATGGGTTTGCGATATATTGCGATATTAAAAAAAATGTATATATATTTTTTTCAAGATATTTTCACAAGATGACTTAAATAGCTGTTTGGAAAGACTTTAGATCACCACAGTGTACAGTCATCCCTTGTTTTTCGCGGTTAATGGGGACCAGAACCTGCCGCGATAAGTGAAAAACCGCGAAGTACCCCACCCCCCCATTTAAATTTTTTTTTTGTGTGTGTGTTTTTGTGCCCAATGTATTTATTCAGATTTAGCATTGGAAAGAGATACATACAGGTTGACCCAAAAAAAAGTTTACACTCAGTTGACTGCTTGTTTAAAAGCCATTGAAACATATCTAAATAGGTTGTCATGCTTAAGTGATTCATTAAGGTCACTCAATGCAGCTGGTAATCTCTTGTCTCTACAATTCCTGTGCTTCTGCTGAAAATGAAGAAAACTTTAGCTGTACCTGAATTGCTGTGTGCCGGTCTGACACCTACTGAGATTGCAGCAAATCTGAGAATATCCAGATGTGCAGTCTACAAAGTTAAAAAGAAGCTGAAAGATATTGGAACAGCCTCACGAAAACCTGGGTCTGGAAGTGCCGATCTGTCCGGACCAAAAAGTTGATTGACAAGGTGATATGTGGCCACCCCAGAATCCAGATCTCAATCCCCTGGATTATAGCATATGGGCAACTGTGGAGGACAGTGCCTGTAAGAAGCCACAAACTTCTGTGGCAGCCTAGGAGAGGTCCATTGTTAGATCTTGGGAAAAGATGACAGCATCCTACATAAAGAAGCGTTCTGCAGGCGCCTGGAGGCTGTTGTGACACTTAAGGGAGGACACATTGAAAAATAGAGTGTACTGTACATGTTCTTTACAATAATGTATAATTTTTTTTTCAATTTTTGGGTCACCGTGTATAAGACATGTTTTTTTCTCACCCCCCCCCCCATGTGATTTAAAAAAATGTATATAAATAAATGTTTTTTAAGCACTTCAAATTTCATAATTATGATAAGTTTTAAACATAACTGTCCAACCAAATCATTTTTGAACAAGAATAAAGTACTGTAGCAGATAAATGCTTGGCTTTATTAAATGCTTCTGTTTATCTACTTTAGCTGTGACCGTTGAAGTGACATGTAGAAATTTCAAACTCCTCATGATCACTTCTGGCATTTAAATGTCTCCAACGTCCCCACAGTACACACATTCATTCCAGCGCGGCTTCCTTGCAACTGTTTAACAAGTTAAACGATGATTGACAGATGCCCGTGTGAAGTCTGCTTCTTTGGCCAGATCAAAGCCATTGTTGTGCCGCAGAGACTGAGAGGATCAAAAGGCTGGGAGAGGGAGGGTAGGAGGCTGTGCGCAGACCAGAAAGTGAGGCGTATGTGGATCAAAAAAAAGAAAAACTATCGCACGTGCTTGCGATGGGACTATTGTGCACACGCACATCGCGATGGCGATTTTTAAACGATATATCGTTCAGGCTTAATATTAATCTTTTAGAACGTTGAGTTTATGTAGATTAAATTCTGAGTACTGGATAAATTCAGGATAAGGAAGACGCTGTTTTGAAATGGGTGTAAACGAAGCCATCTACACTGCATTATGAATTATTCAAATTGGTTTTAAGTGCCACAAATGTAAATTGAATTGCTTTCCAGTGAAACTCATGGATTGTAATTGTGTCTTAAGGCTATTTGGGTCAGTGATCAGACAGCTGTGCCAGCTGCAGTATGTGCTTTTGCCAATTTTCAGAAGTGTGGGTAACATGCGGCACCCCCCCCCCCCCCCCACACACACACACAAAAAAAAATAAAATAAAATAAAAATTAGAACCTCATAACATAACATATGTTCCTCACACAAAATAATTGTCTATATTTAGAAAAAAACATTTTTTTTTTGGGTTAGGGCATTTATTTCTGAGTGAAATCATTTATTTGCTAAAGCAATGATTTAAGGGGATAAAGGTGGGCTTTCCTAAATATTTTGTCAGTGTGACTATTTACTGGTGTACTCAGACCAAAATATACACTTAATTCTGTCAGTATTTAAGTTTGGGCTATTGAAATTCATTTTTGAAACCTTAAATTCTTTAATCCAGTTGTGTAACTAAATTCTAAATGAGCCTAAAGTAGGTGGACAGAATGTGAAATAGGTTGATGCATTTATATTATAACTGTGTTCCCATATTTTACGATTTTATAACTACAATTATTTTTCTTTAATTTGTATTTTCATTTTAGATAATTCAACCCACGATGGGAAATAATTTAACTACAAATGTAAAGAGATGTTTTAAGAGTATTGGAAATCTCAAAATGTACTTCTTAACCCTTTTAGAGCGTACTTAAGGAGAAAGTTTATAGTCAGAAACCAAGAAGTGTCAACGATTTGAAAAATGACAACGGATTCTTTTAAAAAAATGAATACAAAGACTGTTAACAAGTTTGTTCAAGTGTATGGACTTCAAAGCTGTGTAAATCGTGATGGAAACTAGTTTGAGCGTCCACGTTGAAAAAAATTATAATTTTGTTAGTTGTATGTATACAAATATCTGAATAAATGTTATCATTTATTGTCCACCTACTTTTGGCTCGCCAAGTAAACTAAAGCACAAAGCATAATAACTAATGTATAACATAACTCACTAATTAAATGCGTTGTTCAGGTTCACATTGCTACTCTGATGCAGCTCCGATGTTCAAGGGTCGACCCCTCTCAAATGGAGAGACTCCAGTCTTTGTTGTCAGAGAAGACTGATGAAATACACAATCTCATGACCAAACTACAGAAATTGGAGAAGGTTGAGGTGAGTGGTGATAGACTTGGAAATTATATGTGGGCTGTCAAGACTCCTCTCATTTTTCAATTATTAACTTCATAGCTCCTTGCACCTCTGCTTACATGGTAGCCCCTCCCACCAGATATTCTATGAAAAGGGACGAGGATGGGATAAGGAAAAACTTCATTCCTATGCTCTATGAGGTCATTTTAGGGAGACTGCAACTAAAAATTATGTTATTGACACCTGTTACAAGTAGGAGTGGGAACCTCTTGGTACCACACGATACGATACGATTTGCGATACAAAGCTCACGATAACGATGATCTGACGATATGGCGATAACAACGATTATCGATACATTTGTAGTATATCCTAGAATGATTTTCTGACCAACAACTAATAAACAGAAAAACAAGCTTCTGCTGTGAATTGGAATGAGTTTATCACTAGTAGACGTCCAATCCATTTGAAATGGCGACATTCGCTGCCATTCCTCCCACTTGAAACGGATTTCACGTCTATGGCCGTCAGTGGCATCCAATGCCAGGCAATTGGCATTTACCTGTTGATATTCAGTTACTTCCTGTTGATTTTGGGGGTTTTTATGGGTCACTTCCAGTTGATTTTGAGTTACAAAACAAGAAGTGACCTGGGAATCACCCAATTGAATAGGCAGTGACTCAAACTCAACAGGAAATGACCTATAAATGCCCTAAAATTAACCGCAAGTGACCTGTAAATGCCCTGAAAACCCCCAGTCTCAAAGGATTGGGCGTCGTGCACAGTCAATGCAGCCTTAGAGTTAACTGAGACACTATTATGGTGGAAGATTTTGGTAGCAACTTGTTGGTTCCTTTTTATTCATTTTTAGACATTGACACCTTTTTAAAACGATATCTCGATTCTTGGCAGGAGCTTATCGATAACCTTTTGGGATACAAAGTATCACGATATATCACCATTTCGATATTTTGACACACCCCTAGTTACAAGCCGGTTGTCATGTAAAGCTGAATTCTTACTCCTAGCACAATTACCCCTGCTTGTGCGTTCAGTTCCTGCAGCCTCAGGCTATAGCCACATACTAATAATCTTCATAACCCAGTTGCCTGTGAATTATACAGCATAACTGGCACTTGTCTGAAAAGTGTCACTTATCCCCAGCAAAATGCATACTGCAAAGTGACCGAAAGATCAAGATTCCGGATATGAGTTTCCTCCTTAGGGTGTCCGGACTCTCCCTTTAGAGATAGAGAAGCTAGGTCATCCGGGAGGGGTCAGGACTAGGGCAGTTCGGGCCCTTCGCCTGGATACGAGCCAGATGAGGTAGCTCGGGCATCTGATTAGGATGCCTCTGGGACACCTCCCTGGTGAGGTGTTCCGGGCACGTACTGTACCACTAGGAGGAGGCCGTGGGGCCAACCCAGGATACGCTGGGGAGACTTTTGCATGGCTGGCCTGGGAACCCCTTGGGATTTCCCAAGAAGAACTGGATGAAGTGGCTGGTGAGAGGGAAGTCTGGGCTGCTGAAGCTGCTGCCGCCGCGATCAGTTCTCGGGTAGGCGGGAGAAAATGGATGGTTACTGCAGATATTCTCAGTATTTTTTTTAATATCAATAACATCAAATATAACAAAACATCTGACGATTTACACTGGAAAAGGTGAGTGAAATATTACAAATTGTAGGGAGACCGAATGAGAGTAACAATAATCTTAACCATGGTGGATAAATGTGGAGAGACCACATTATCAACTGGTCATCCTCCATGAAATAAGTAATTGTACTACTACTACTTGTCAACTAATGCACCCTTTATTCAAGTTGGATAAACAAGTATGTCACTCTGTTTTTATGCAGCTATTGTTGAAGACCCAGAGTAATAATCCACCACGTTCTGAAACTGGTAACGGCCAGGAAGAAACGTTTTATATTGACCTACTCAAAATGCAACTCGACAATGCAATGTAAGTTATACTTATTATATATATATATTTTTTTTTTATTTAAATCACAGGTAATTTAATGCGTCTTTGGTAGGGCGGCAACTAACGATTATTTTTCATAATTGACCAATTAGCTGATTAATTCCATGATTAATCGATTCATTGGATAAATGGCACTTTTTCACACTTACGTCACTGTTACGTGCTGTACAGCTCAATAACGGAAAAAATAACCAAGCGTGGTAAATATGAAGTATGTCGCGAGCAGGTTGCAGAAAACGTGTCCAAAAAAAGGACACATTTATTACAAACAAAAATCAAAAAGTGTAAAAGCACTTGATTACAAAAAATGGTAACGCAGTCTAACAAGAAAAACGTAACTGAACTAAAGTGATCAGCTCTCAGCAGGCAGGACCCACGGTCATCATCAGGCTAGCCCGCCAGTCTTAAGTACCGGCTGATGATGATTGGGTTTCAGCTGGGTGATCTGGGAGGAGAAAATGAGGGAGAATGAAAACAAAAAGAAAAAAGTAAGGCCTTGTGCCGCAACAGTCACATTTGAATTTGAAGTTCTTTCAGGAATGTTCAAATGCTGCGTTCAAGCTGCAAGCATTTCTGATTCCAGTTGGATTCCTCCTCAAATCTAATTTTAAGGCTGACTGTTAAAATGCTTTTACCTGTGATTAGCTTGCAACCAGTTCAGGGTGTCTGCCTCCTGCTCATAGTTAGCTGAAATATGCTCCAGTACTCCCACGACCCAGATGAAGATGAGCGGTACAGACGATGAAAGAATGAAATCTTATTTACTTTTGATGGTTTCTCACAGTTCGTTCTCATATGTTGACTCCAGTTATTTCCCATTTTTGTGTTCTTTTTTCAAGACTTTGTTTTTTTTTTTTTTCTTTCTTGAGGCTATGTTGTGATGTTTAGTTGAAAATTTCTTTATCCCAGACAATTATTTTAGGTTGTTTTATTTACCAAACATGTTTCGGCGATTACTTCAGCCTTCATCAGAGTGACACTGATGTTGGTGTGACGTGTCTTTATCATCTGACGGATGAAGTGTGGCTCACCTGTCAGATTTGACAGGCGAGTCACGCCCTCTGCTGACCATTCACTCTTCCAGATTACTGGTCCAGGTAATAAAGAGCATGTAAGCCCCCTCGTCCCAGTTGATGGTCCTCAGACCCTGCTTGCGGATTTCAATGGCCTCCTTTATCCAGTGCGGATATTTGTTTCTGGGATAAAAGAAATTTTCAACTAATCTATAAGTGTAGACAAAATGAACTCAATACAACTATGCTGTGATGTGTTTGTCCACTATGCTTGCCGTTGACAACCTCCACATCATGAACTCCAGGCAAAAATTATGGCATCAGCAATCAAAGGATGTTACTTAGTTGTTTAATGGTGGAGAAAAAATAGCATATTGTTGACGACCAAACACTAAACCCCTTTGAAATGGTAAATATCTGCTTTCTGTAAACACTAAACAAAAACATTTTTTTTTTCCATTTGTTAATGCGTGCAGGAAGGATGTAGAACGATTAGTCAATGAACTTTCTCTGGTAAGGATGAAGTCTTTGTCAGAAAGCCAGAAAGTTCTGCAACTGGAGAGGAAACTCTTCGCCGGTGATCGTCTTCTCAAACAGGTAGGAGGCTTCGCTGTTAAGGGGAAAATACTATACAGTGGTATGGAAAGGTTTGGGCTGCCCTGATCATTTTTAAAGATGATCCTTTATAGAGTTTTTTCACCGTCACATGAATCATGATGTGTTTCCACCCAGTTGACAACTTTCCGGCATTTAGGACCTCACACTGCATTCTTTCGTAATTATGTCACAAAAAATGGAAATTGATGTTATTTCTAACAAAATACGGCGATTACCAGGCATAAGTCATGAAGTATATTAACAAGATAATACAGACTGGATCAACGGATCCCCATTTGTTGCCAGAATCGTCATTTAAGGACATGTTAGCTTTCGAGCTGCCACATTTAGACTGATTAACACCAAGAGTAATTACACCCACCAAACTTTGAAAGCCTACAACAGTCTTGAGGGCTAAAAATACTTCATGGCATAATTCGTCAAGTAGCTTTTACTGGCGAAAAACGCGTCAGATCATCAGATGTTTACATTGTCGTCAGTAAAATTAGTGAATTTTTCGTGTACACCACGCACGTATGGATAAATTTGGCGTTCTCTGTGGGTGAATTCTGGGGGGGGGGCATTTTTCAGAAGATCGGAATCGGATGAAAAGAATCGGGACATGATATATATACTGTGTATTAAGGGTGTAACGGTACATGTATTTGTATTGAACCGTTTTGGTTCGGGGTCCTCGGTTCGGTACGGGGGCGTACCGAATGAGTTTCTGACGAAATGTAAAGTGCTGTCAAATTTAGCGCGTTAACGGGCGGTAATTAATTTTTGGGAATTAATCACGTTAAAATATTTGACGCATTTAACGCAAGCGCGGAATGCCCGATCATGCTTCCCATAATCCCACTGTTACGCCCCACGGACGGCTGCTAAGGGCGTAACATAAAACAAGACACGCACACAAGTTGCAAATGTACACAAATTTATTCACACAAGTCGAACTCGCAATGAACAAAATATACAAAATGCGGAAGAAGCTGGCTTCAGCGTAAGCCCAGGCCAAAACAACAAACAAAATGAATCTACACTTGAACCACACACGCTAAGTATACCCTGATCGTAAAAAAGAAAAAAACAATACAGCCACTAACCTGGCTTCTACACTAAACAAAACGGGTTGAACGAAAACGGCAGTTTACCTCTACTGCTGCGGTGCTCTTATTTACAGTGGTGAACAAAAACGATCGAATAACGAATGAACACAAAATACCTCACCGAAAGAGCGGGAGTGTAACAAAATAGCGATCAAATGCACAGGTGAATGAATAGCGAGCAAACAGCTGGGGAGGAGGTACGTGGCACGTATGCTGTCAAATGCGAAGTTGCGAACCCTGAGTGTTGACTGTAAAATGACGAGCGGTCAGATGACTTCTGTTTGGTTAACAAGACTCAGGCACAATACAACACACACGCGGGTATGCAAGCTCAAACAACGGCCTAATAGTATGAGCCAGAGCCGTATTACCGTGTATCGGATTAGCTGCCGTAAAGCAAGTGTTGTTATTGCCGCAAATGTAAACAAAGCGCTGCATAATGGATACATGTCAGACAGCGGCTAGTTCGGGTGGCCCGTCAGCGACGGTGACGTCGTCAGCCTGTCCGGCGTCAATCAGAGTACGCCACGTTGGGAGGGGAGGCAGCCAGCTGGCGGACGCGGCGATCAGATGACTGACAGTCTCAAAAAAGATAACAATTAAACGGACAGGGCCGTCGCACCACTCAGAAGTGCAGTGAGCAGCGTGGGTAACGGTTCAATGTTAACATGGAAGATGGTTGGCCCTTTGGGTGGGGAATTCAAATTAAATAAGAATATAGATGGAACAACTCTTCACTTCAGTGTTGCAACTGTTCAATTATGCACATCAGATATTTATTTTAAAGAAAAAGTCTTAGCCAAAGTTATTTTTATTTTGTTTTTCAAAATATCTACATTTCAGAATATTGTATTTTCTATTTTTGAGCAGAATTCTAGCTTTGTATAGGCTAATGTTCCTATTGTTGAAAGCACAAAAGTTTGTAATAAACAACTAGCACATTTATATTTTGCATTTTTGTTTTCTTACTGTACCGAAAATGAACCGAACCGTGACCTCAAAACCGAGGTACGTACCGAACCGAGATTTTTGTGTACTGTTACACCCTTACTGTGTATATACAGTATATATATATTAGGGCTGTTAAATGATTAAAATTTTTAATCGAGTTAATTACAGCTTAAAAATTAATTAATCGTAATTAATCGCAATTAATCGCAATTCAAACCATCTATAAAATATGCCATATTTTTCTGTAAATTATACATATATTCTGTAAAATAAATTGTTGGAATGGAAAGATAAGACACAAGATGGATATATACATTCAACATACGGTACATAAGGACTGTAGTGGGCATTTCACTGTACTGTCATTTAAATCTGTCTATGCTGTCCTCACTCCGAAGCGTCTACTTTTTCCAAAGCTAGACAGCTAGTGAACGACGCCTTAATAATCAGACTTCTTCCTTTTTCATCTGATTTATTAATAAAATGGCCTCAAACCATTGTCCTCTTTAGACCGTCGTAAAACTACAAAAAAAAGTACACAAGCATTGCATTAGCAACAACGTTAGCTTAGCACGCTATACAGGTTCACTGAACATAAACAAAAAGCATCTCATACAAAAAATATAACATTTCGCTTACTAACATAATATGTACATTCTTTACAACAACCATACTTACGGACAAATCTTGTCCAAGGATCATATAAGCACAACATTAAAACGTAGGCGTCAGCCCGAGACGTCGTGCAGCCATATTGAACTGGCAAGAAAACAATAAACCATGTCGCAAAGCGACCACAAGAGTTCGCTGTTAGACAGTACAAAAAGCCTTGCTGTAAAACTTACCAAAAGGCAGAATACTGTCTGAGCGGGACATGTGCGTTAATTGCGTCAAATATTTTAACATGACTAATTTAAAAAATTAATTACCGCCCGTTAACGCGATAATTTTGACAGCCCTAATATATATATATATATATATATATATATATATATATATATATATATATATGGCTGGAATAAGCCAGTCACAAAGTTACACGATTGACAATGATTAATGCTCCTCAACAAATGGTAGGAACGCATAGGACCTGTATGGCACAACAAGCAGAAATTTTGTCATGCCAAACTTGCTATGATGTGATTGTGAGCCATTCGATGAGTCAGATCGGCGGCCGGTGGATATGTTGCACTACAGGAGGCGTCGTGACCCCCCCCCCCCCCCCCCCCCCCCCCGCACCCCCACACACACACACTTCAAAATGTCGACCACAATGGTCAATGATTCCCCACATGTCTTTTGGGCTAGAATAGGGCTGAAATCATATAGTCTGAGCCTGGCATTAAAGCATGTTTAGAGCAGTGTTTGCTCCTCCAAAACGAAGCCTTTGTGATTTCACTCATTTTAGGATCCAGAGTATGCTCACTCACATATACAAACCAGAATCATAACAAAACATTTCTGTTATTGCTTTGAAAATGCTTTGCTTAATTCCATGTTTCCGTCTAATAGGCCGAGTCTGATAAAATCCAATTACAGCTTCAGGTGGAACATCTACAAGAGAAATATGAACCCAAAAGTAATCCGATAGCTGTGTTTTTTTGTTTTTTTTTTGGAACATCTTTGAATTACATTTCGATTAAAACATTTAATGACTTTTTTTTTTTTTGTAATCTGTAGAAACAACTAAATTATCCCAGGGAGGAAAGAACGAGAAACTCCCTGTAAATACTTTATCATCATTTGAAGCAACTGAACCTATTAAGAGCAAGAAGATTTCAAAGGAATCTGGCATCTCTCTTTGCCCAGAGACCGGTAAATATCCCACAATCTGGTTTGTTGGGGCTGTTTTTGAGGTCCCGATGTCCAGCAATAGCATCGTAATGTAAATGTTTTGTTCTAGGATCTGAAAAGGCGCCAGAATCAGCCAAGCATGTCAAGATCTGTGAGGATAATCCTGTTCTGATCCCCAATCCAAGGTCAGCAATTATATTTGGGAACAATAGTTTTGTCATACAGGAAAAAAGCTTTCCAGTATTATGTCCTCCACTGGAAGATATTCCATTTGTGGGGTTGGTGGTGCGTCCCCTCCGGCCATCCCTGAAGGCCGGTTGATGGGTGCGCGGGTGGCCCAGGGGACCACCCTGGGTCCGGGGGGGGGGGGGGGGGGGGGGGACGGCTCCTTTGCTGGGCTGCGGGAGGAGGGATGGACTGCGCTTGGCCCCCCGCCCGCCCTCCCTCCCCGGGCTGGCTGGGTGGGGGCCGTGGCCCTGGGTTGGCGCCTGGGTTCTGCGTGGCTGTCGCACGCCCGGTGGGGCTTGCGTGCTGCTGGATGTGGTAGGGCATGCTCGGGTTGGGGGTCCCGGTGCCGGGATTGGCGATGCGGCGGCGTAGGGTTGGTCGCCAACGGGCTTACACTCATAAGAGATTCACACGATTACTGGGTTCTAGATCACAGAACTGATTTGTGTACACTCTACCCCTTTCAATCACTTGGCTTATAGGCTTATAGACACCCCCACCCCCATCCCCCTCTTTCACTGGCCAATAGGCCCCCACATGGTGTAAACCGGAAATACATCTCGCTGACGATAGCACCAGCATATTAGTGACTAGTCTAGTTGTTCAATGTATTTCTTGTTTTGTTTGTGTATGTGTTTTTCTTTCTTCTTTTGTATTTCTTTTCTTCTGTCCCCCCATAATCCCTTCCTGTTCGCTGTTTTGTCATAATAAAAAGGTATTTTGAATGATCACAATGGGAGTAAGTCAGACTCTCAATGTGAAACATTAAACTGTTCAGACTATCCGGGCACTTAGACTTCCATTCTCTGTGTCAAACAGCTGAACAGGACAGGTTTAAAAAAAAAAAAAAAAAAAAAAAAAAAAGTGGTTGAAAATTGAGCTGATTAGAGTTGGAATTTCGAATTTTAAAGTCCACAGGACCCCAATAGAGGTCCAGAGAGGCTACATGATTTACCTGTTCTACATGTTCATTATTTCCCGTGAACAGAAAGTAATTGAAAATACTCAATAAAAGACACACACTTGACGTAGTAATTGGCTGAGAGTATATTAATTACAGAGATATTGCAAACACAGATATATTATATTCTGGCTGATAGTTTCCTATCGGTATCGTCCTTTTAAAAAAATCTTTCCGGCCCATATGAAAAAGTCAATTCAAAACTAGGAGTAGGGATCACGCGACTTTTCAGATGATCGGAATCGGGTGAAAAGGATCTTTTTTTAATTTTATTTTTTAAAAATAATAGTAATATAATTATTATGTTTGTTTTTCTGCTTCAAGCTCTTATAGCCTTACTCTCCCTCCTGCTGCTTTTCATGGTCAGCAGTGCACTGCAAGTTTTGCTTGTTAAAATTAACGATGATGGACAGGCGTTTGAAGCTTTGATCTTGCCCGAGAAGCTTGGCAGCACTACCTTCAGTGACACTGTGTCAATCATCGTTTAGCTTGTTAAACACTAGTGTGCTGTGGCAACTCAATGTGTGTGTCTGCGCCTCTCTCTCCTGCCTGCTGTCTCCTACACTAGTATTGGGAAATGGTAATGGAAAATGGAGTTACACTTGTATTAGGCTCGAGCGTTTACGTCACAGCAGCACGGGATCATGCGAGATTTGCGACAACCCAGCCATTTTGGAAGCACGTCTGCATCACGGGACATTTAAACTTAACGGCAAATACAATTCAACTACGAGTGCCAAAGATGGAAAAAAGTAAGGAATACTTGCCAGTTCGATGCAGAGACAAACTTGTTACCACGGCGAAGGACAGTTATGTGAGCAATTTTAAGGATGTGAACAATGTTGACCCTTATGAGCAAGCCGAACACAAATGGAATAAATATGTCGACAAGCTTCCACCACTACGCGAAATGGACATCATGCTGTATTTAGTGTTTGGTGTAAGTTACTACACTCATCAGCAATTCCGAAACTACAAATCGCTACGAAGTTTTGCTGCGGATGGGTGCAGGACCTGCACATTATGACCATAGCAAACGGCAACACCATCTTTCTAGCAAAGGTAGGCAATGTGTGTTTATATTAGTCTGTGACCACGGATGTACAAATTTTTTGTTGCAGAAAATGTAGCCTGTGTACAAATTCTTTGCCACTCTCTCACGTCAACATATTACAGCTTTTTCATTTAGCAACGACAGGAATTATGTCTTATGAAGACAATGCACATGTATGCGTGCTAGTTGTTTAGCTATAGCTAACAACAGGCCGATTTAGGGCATAAAGTTACCGAAATTTGCGTAAACAAACAAAATTAACTTACCGGAGTGGAAGTGCATAGAGCAAACTCTGTGTGTAACTGGAGAATCAAACGTTATGCCCTTCCTTCTGATCGAGGCCACCCATGCCATTCCTCGACGTTTGGTAAGTTCAGATATGACCTTTTCCTCGCCTTTTCTCCATGTAGAGATCCGGAAGAAACTCAATGGGGTTCCGTCGAGCTGTACATTCTCCTTTCTATTCGATCGGTTGTTGCAATTCTTTACCGCACAATAATTTCCAACCATTTTTAAAGAGCGACCTGTGTTGAAATGCCTCACTGTTTGTTTCCTGGGGCTCTGACACCGAACTTCCCGCTTCCAAAATGGCGATAGCGGCGGAAACCTCGCGAGTGCCACGTCATACGCTTGAGCCTAATTACGCCTTTCCACCTTTTTAAGGCCCTCAAAGCGCTTCACACTATATCCTCATCTACATTCTGGTGACGCAACAGCAGGAGCAACGTGGGGTTTAGTATCTTGCTCAAGGAAACTCTGGTCATCAGGGCGGAGAATCAAACCCACAACCTCTGGGTTAGGGAACGACTACTGTACCGCTGAAAAAACATTCTTTAGGCATTTCAGTGAAGTTCATTGTTTGCATTATTCAGTACATATATATATTTTTTTTTTACGCCAATTTTTACACTTTTACTGCAAATGAATATCTGCTCCAAAAATCTGTTATTAGCCATTCTACTAATAATCTGTATCGGACCTGTAAAACCCAAATCGGTCGATCATTAATTCTGATTATTAGATTATCAAGCAATCACAATGTTAGTGTAGTACGTATATAGCAGGGGTCCCAAAACTACGGCCCGCGGGGAGGATACGACCCGCCTCCACATTTGATCCGGCCCCCTGAACAATACCAGAGAGCATTTTGATTTTTAAAAATTTTTTTTTCTCAATAGTGTTATTTATTTCCTGGCTTTTTTTCTATGAAAAACTCAGAGAGGGTTATTTGGTTATTATCTATCTAATTAATAGTGTTATTATTATTTATCATTATTATATTATGTTATTATTTTTTATTTTATTTACTTTTGTTCCGTGAAGAATTCAGAAAGGGTTATTTGATTGCGGCTTTCTGAAAAACAATAACGTTTTACATTTAGGCACTCCTGCAATCGTCACACTTTTTCTGTTACAAACTAAACCCCGCCCCTCATCAGAGAAGGGAAAAGTTATGTAGCCCTCACAGGAAAAAGTTTTGGGACCCCTGGTATATAGTTATGTGCACAAATGAAGAGTCAGATTAAAGAAATGTATTTAATCCCAACAGACTCTCTTTTGACCACAGTCCTACTGTGGTAACCCATGTGAACTAATGGTCTCAGTTACTATAGGCACGACAATTTTACAATTCCCTCTTTTGCATCTCCTCGACCCTGAGGAAAATTAGTTATTAAGTAATATTGAACGACTTACACATTCCCAATCATTCGGATTAAAAGAATAATTATCATTATGAAAAGTTTTATGGTTAGTTTTAGTTCCTAAGATGCGCCTAAAAATTATGTCCATAAAATTTATGAACAGAGTCGACAAAGGGCAACCTTAACGGAGTCCAACCCTCACCTGGCACAAATCCGTACAGGGACCAAACAGCCCTTACCAGGGGGCTCGGTACTCTGTACTCCCAAAACACTCCCCACAGGACTGCCTGAGAGACACGGTCGAACTTGCCTGGCACGGCCAGACTGTTCTCCCTGCGTTTTTCAAACACTGAGAGTATATAGTCTGGGACCAAGCCCATTAACGGCCTCTCGATCAAGTACAAAATCAATCGACAAATCAGATTCGTTTATTTGCGTGACGTGTTCTTAACGAGCAACATCACTCTTCCGCGTCGGAAGTCGTCTCCACAACAACACAGATGGCGAACAGGAGAGCCGAGAATATGTTCCAATCCACGGTAAAATCAGTTTTAAATTACCAAAAACACCTCGACACAAGTCATTGACAACAGTCTGCCTCGCGCTAGCCATGTTGAATAAACTCCGCTCTCCTCGTATGTTTACTTCCGCGCGCCAGTCCCTCGTCCCGCCCGTCGCTGATTGGTCCACTCCGCTGTCTGTTTGCTGTGGTTGCTCCGCCCTGGAAATTTTATCCGCTTAATGGTGGCCAGACTCAATAACTGGAAAAGCGGTGAGTCTGGAGTACCAGGCTACGGTCGAACGCCTTCTCCAAATCCACAAAACACATGCAGACAGGTTGGGCAAACTCCCATTCACCCTTGAAGACCTTGCTGAGGGTGTAGGACCTGTCCACTGTTCCACACCCAAGACGAAAAACAAACTGCTCTTCCTGAATCGGAGAGTCGACTCCCCGTCCTTTCCAGCACACCTGACTTTACTAGTCCCTCAGTAAGCCCATAGAAACATTGAGTTTGTCCTTTTTCCTTTGTCATTCTGCCTGCCTGCATTTTTGTCCAAGCAGGCGGGTATAGTCATTCAACCCCGGAGCGGCTTTGGGTTTGGTGCTTTTTTTTTTTTTTCGCTGAAGAGGGCTAATAGAGTCTAAGACAGTGGAGCAGGTGGAATAGAAAGTGGAGAGAAGACTGAGCAGGGAGGCGAAAGCAGCACAGTGTCAGCACGCTGCTATTTCGAAAGGCAGCCGCAAACTCTCCTGCTGTGGATGGAGGGAAGCATCGGTGGTAACAAGCTGGAGAAATGAGCGTTCCAGCAGGCAAAATGGCAGAAAATTACAAAAAAATGATGGAAAGGTGGTCCAAGATAGAAGTATCCACTATTTCTCTGATGGAGACTGAAAGGCCAAAAGAAATCACCAGATACAGAGTGTGACTTCGCTCATGAGTTGGTGCATTCACAAACTGTGTAAGGCCAAATGAGTCCAGAAGTCCTTTAAACTCATTTGCCAGCTGAGTAGCATAGCAGCAGACATGTTACTATCCCCGCAAAATAAAATCCTGCTAAATTTTGGAATAAAATCTGATAAAGATCTCAGAAAACTCTTGGATATAGTCATTGTTAAAACGGGGGGGGGGGGGTTAAATTGTGAAACAAAGTACTGGGGGAGTGAGCCTAGGAGAGAATAACTGCAATTCAAAGCTAGAGTAATTATTAGCAGCTAAGGTCTTACATTTAAAATTGCCTTTGAATATTGCAGCCAGGGCGCCACCATGGCCAATAGCTCGTAGAGTGCTGAAAAAACAGCAGCCGAGTGAGAGCAGCTCCGAAAAGGTGCTGCATACACCTGGTTTCAACCAGGTCTCCATTAGGAAAAAGAAAAGTCCCATTTGTAAGGATGAAGGGTGAGGCCGCAGTGCGGGCGAAGGTTTCCCAGCACACAGCCCTGAAAGGAGAACCGCACCGGTCAACAACACGGAAGCAACATACCAATGTCCAGGTAGTCGTAGCCCTTGAAGACAGTACAGCAGGGGTCTCAAACCGATTCCACAAAAGGCCGCCAATGGTCCTGGTCCTTGTTCCAAGAGATCAAACCAAACACTGACAGTTCAACCAACGAGGGTTCTGCTTAAACAAGCAGCACATGATTGCAAACAATTGATTACACCTGTAATACACCAGATTGGTGAAAAAGTATGTATCTCGTTTGGTTGGAATGAAATCCATCACCCACTGCGGCCCTTTGAGCACCAGTTTGAAACCCTTGCAGTAAGGGGTCCAGCTGGTAGATGACAGCGATCACGGTGAATGGACCCCAGCGAGGCTTTCAGTTTGAGAGCGATTCCTCCCCGCTTTACGCGCCGCCGGCGGTTGGTGCGAGGCAACCAACAGTGAAGATGCTGTAGATGTAGCGGTAAAGGCGCCAGGAAAGGCAGTGGCGACTTTGACTGACTATAAGAGCAGTTTGGAAAAAATTCATTGGTATTTTTGTTCAGTATGGTTTATCTGTTTTTTTCATCCGCAGGTCTCCTGGGGCCAACTGCAAGGAGGAAAACCACGAGCAAAAAGAAAATGTGGAAAGAAAAAAAAATGAAAATGTTAAGGTGATGCATGTCTGCGCTCAACACAGTATGGAAACCCAGTGTTCTCAGCAATAAGGACTTTACATTACTTAATGACATGACACACACAAAGGAATCATTCCTCATATGTACACTTGTGTAAACATTTAGATTATTTTCTTGTATTTTTGGATGTTTTAGCCTCATAAGTACACGTCTGCTGTATCAAATGTGCTTTTGCCCTTTGAGTAGATAAAATAAAGCAATGTATTCAAAAGAACAATCTTAATTTTATGCAACATAGCTGAACTATTAACTCACTGTTGAATTACATCTTGGACTAGATCAAATTGTTGTGATGCCGTGGCTGTATCAAGCGAAATCATCAAGAAGTACATCATAAACTAATGTTTCATGTTTGCAATTGGGCTGTTTAGCCTCACACTTCACTGTAACACAACACAACAACAGTGTTGTCCGTAACGCGTTACTAAGTAACGCCTTACTGTAATCTGATTACTTCAGTAACAAGCAGTCTAACGCATTAATTTTTCCAAACCAGTAATCTGATTGAAGTTGGTTTCCTTACTGTCTGTGCATTACTATTTTGTTATTGCCTCATAATATATGTAGAATGAAGACTATTGTAGTCATGTACAGAGAACACTTTGAATAGAAAATGTTCACGTCTTCTCACTACGGTTTCGTTTCCATTGTAACCGGTCACCGTTACTTCCTGTTTTGGTCTCGAGTTACCGGTGTTTTGGGACTGAGAAAGGCGTGACGAATACGGGGTGCACATTCGAGCGGAGTGCAGCCACCTGTTGAGATGTGCGAGTGAATGTTGATCTATGTGCGTCTATGAATGAACGTTGAGTATTTTCCCTTCGTTCTGGAGGGTTCCAACGATAGGTTGAAGCTGCTACATGCGCGGCCGTTTCGTAGCTTTGCCGTTGCAACGGCGGGTAGTCATCGCTCTAAGTCGGCAAGCATTGTTTACATCATATTCGTGTTGCACATTTATGCCGTGAGGTGATGTGTTCGTTTAGCATCTTTGGGATGTGTTATAAGTCCGATTGAGTGTAAAGTGCTTAATTGCAGCCACGTTTTGTGGCCAAATTGACCGCGTATGTGCAAGGCGTACTTCCGGGTTGTGCGCGAGCATTCGCGCCTGCCCCATTTGTGTTTATTGCACATTTCATTTGTGTGTTGTTGATTAATGTGCAATCAATTTGCATTGTTTTACATTGGCACTGAGATGCTGTTAACCCTAACCCGAAGTTCAGAATTTTTTACATTAGGCTTAATCTTTTGAGTTAGCGGGGGTTTAATTAGTTGGTGGAGTTGATTTCAACAAATTCATTGCAGTTTGTCAGTTGTTTGTTAGTTTTAGGGCTCCTGAATGGATAAGCTAGCGCGAGTCAATGGTGGTTGAAATCAACTCCATCGACTAATTAAACAGCTGAGCGAAATGATCGCATCGGTTGCGCCTGAGAGTTGTGAACCCGCACTGGTGGTCGATATTTTGTTGTCGCAAGCCTGCCTACAGTTGAGAGAGCCCAAGGGAGCTGCAGCCATGAAAGACGTAGGACTCAACCCGTATACTTCCAGCGCCCTCCTTTTAATGTTTTGTTCGTGTTTTTTATGGTTTTAGCCTTTTAGGTTTTTTTTGTTTTAGCTTTTTAGTTTTTGTAATTATACTTTAATAAACATTGTGACAAACCTCAATTATCTCCTTGGCCCCGCGGTGTCGCTCTCCACCCGGTTTCACCCATTACAGTATATGTAGGTGATTTTGCCAACATAGGACCACTTAACATGACGAATATATGGACCTAAAGAGAAGAAAAATTACTTGAATTCCCTTCCCTTTCTCTTTCTTGAGACTTTTTTTTTTTTTTTTTTTTAATGGTTCTACTCACGATGGACATCCCTACCAAATCTTGTGTCGCAAGTGAGTTTTGGGGTCTGAATTTTCAAGAACAAATAGCTAGTCTCCATGGAACATAACCAATAGCAAAATTAAGAATTTTGTGGTTCTACACAAGATGAACTCATCCCACATCTCGGTAACAAAACAATCTGACCGGGGCAGAATGTGAAAAAATCATGACAGTCGTCATACTAGTGTCATCACCCCTAGCGTGCAAAACATGGTGCCCTCCCTAAGTCAAAACATGTACGAAATATAATAGTTTTAAATCAATGGCAATTATATTTGTTTCTAATAACATAACATTTTAGTTAAAGAACAATGTTGGCTTATTAAAGCCTACAAGTCTTTAAGTCCGAGGTTCCCTTTAACACTTAAAACCTTTAACCCTTTATAGGGCAAGTGACTATTTTCTAAATATCAGCAGTCACGGCATTGTTATATATTTTTTGTCATTATTAATCATATTTTTATACACATTTATAAATTAATACAATGTTAAATAATAAATTCATACAACTTTAATTAAAAAACAGAATTACACTGATAAGACCCCAAGTAACACTCAAAAGTTGATCAT
Organism: Corythoichthys intestinalis; assembly: GCF_030265065.1. Taxonomy (NCBI): domain Eukaryota; kingdom Metazoa; phylum Chordata; class Actinopteri; order Syngnathiformes; family Syngnathidae; genus Corythoichthys; species Corythoichthys intestinalis. The sequence goes on from NC_080397.1 coordinate 30,010,494, forward strand.
TTCCCCCCATACCACAGTATTTAGCTCATTGCATGCAATTGACTGAAATAGACGTCCAATTCATTTAAACTAGGAGGGGTGAATGATATTATAATATATATATTACCATGTTTCACCCATAAAATACCGAAAAAATCCAGCTGTGGCATCTGTGTCTTGACACTCGATGGTACATGCTATATGGAGTTTTTGGATCGAAATAAGTACGCGATATCGCTTTAAAATCGTGGCGTCTTTAATTCTGCTCTCGCGTGGTCTCACCTCCAGTTAGGGTTTTGCTGTTTAAAAATTTTTTTTTTTTAATGTCCTCCTGTTCAAAATTTTTCTTTCCCCAGAAAACTGACATTTTATGCTTTCCAATGATGTATCACACGTGCAAATTGGACAGTTTTGAAATTTGGACAAATTGGGCGTCTCACAGCGGAACATCAAGTCACCTGAGTGTTTTCCACCATATATATATATATATATATATATATTTTTTTTTCTTCTTTCTTTTGGGCGGAAAACACTCAGGTTACTTGAAGTTCGGCCAAAGTTTGACCAAATTTCAAAATTGTCCAATATGTATGTGTGATACATCATTGGCAAGCTTAAAATCTCTATTTTTCTGGGGGAAGAAGAATTTTGAAGAGGAGGGCATTTGAAAAAAAAAAAAAACAGCAAAACCCTAACTGTAGGTGAGAGCAAGACAAACCAGAATTGAAGACACCATGATTTTAATGATATTATCGCCTGCTTACCTTGTTTCGATCCAAAAACTTCATGTAGCATGTATCACCGAGTGTCAAGTCACAGCTGTGAATGGCTACAGCTGGATTTTCGGAGGATTTTATGGGTGAAACATGGTAATATAACAAGGGCCGCGAAGCAGAAATTGCAGACATCAAGGAGTGGTTGAGATTTTTTCAAATATTTGTCATTTTAAACTTTTTTTTTTTTCAATTTTTCTTTGTTTGGATCGATTATCATCTAAAATATCAGGGAAAATACGACAGTAACAAAAAAAAAAAAATACAATTAAGCGATAGTTATGAGGTAGAGAGCCATTAATTATTTACAGAAACTTTTTTTCATTGTGATGTAATTTGTTTAAAAGTTTAAAATATTCGAGTGAAATTTTTTAATGTTTTTTTTTTTTTTTTTTTAAACTAAATATTAGACATCAATTAATGATTCTAAGCTAAAAATGACAGTTATTTCGAATAATATAATTTCTTAGCTTCATTTTATGGCTGGGTTGAAACAAAAGCGGTTGCGCGGTGTCTGTAAACGGGAGTCTTCAGGGTAAAACGGACAAATTAAAACTAGTTCTGGGGCTTAATGCGCCATGAAACTGCTATAGCAGCATATAGACATATTGTTCTATCAAACAATTGTTCTTTTGGCTTAAAATACAGCTGTTTATTTTAAAGAGGGGTGCAAGAGCAGAAACTGCTTTTTTAGCCTTGTCTGTGTTTTCTGCCATATACAGTATTGGCCCGAATACAAGACGGCCCTGATTATAAGACGACCCCCTCTTTTTCAAGAGTCAAGTTTGAAAAAAAGACTTTTTGAACAACAAATTGGTTTTTATACAGAAAATAATTACAGTACATCCGAAACAAATGATTATGACAATATATCTGAGAGAAAAAGCATGTTATTTTGCCTCATTTAAATATGTAAATTAAAGTGCAATCACATTCGTAATGAATGGGTTCTGGTTTCTGAAATGTAAATAAACCAATCTATTGTGATAAAACAACCAAATTGCAATAACTGCATCAAACTGAAGTATAAATAACTGTAGTCTTGAAACAAATCTGAATAAGGAAAAACATTGCAATAAAAATGCAAACTGGTTAAACTTCAGAGTAGCTGAGATCTGTCATGACAGAACATCGCGTCAAGGATATCTGGCGCCATTTAGCGTCGTGAAAGGGTATAACGTCCAGACTGCGAATATAAGACCCCCCCCCCCCCAATATTTACACAAGCAATATAAAAAAATAAAAATAAATTAGGCACTTTATAAAAATACAGCTTTAACATAGATAGAAACTTAAATAATCATGACCAACAGTGACCTCATATGAGGAAAGTGCAAAAGTTGACAAGCCTGGTGCAGCTACTGAGGGTATTGGTCTATTGACCAAGGCAAAGTTCTTGAGGTGGAAATGAGTTCTGATTAAACATAAACACTAGAAATGATGGATTCCAGGGTCGGGTTGGCAGTCTACACACCCTGATTGCCCCCCATTTTTCCTCCTCAGCCTAAGCAGAACTCTTCTCAACATACCGGCAAATTTTCTGTCAATACTGGTAATGTAAAGTAATAACTGTGAATGTACTGGATCTGAACTAGGTACAATTTGGATTTAGATTTGGTTTGGAGGTCTGTCCCCACAGCTGAAAATATACAGCAGTGACAAATATTTGATTACTTCTGACACCTCTGTTCTGGACTAAGGTCTATAGCTTTTGGACAGTCTTCCAACACAACGTAACCCTTCCTGTCCCAGGATTGGCTACATTCGAATCTGGTTTCAAGAGGATAGCTCTTGTCTTGGCAATTCTGCAGAAAAGCGGAGTAATCAGAAGTGAGACGAATCACTTCAGCTTTTTAACGCAACAGTTTCTCAACAACAGCACTGAGGATCACTCGGCCGCCGTTGTGTTGTCACAAGGCCTTTCAGTCGCTGTGAGAACCCTGAGGACATCGGGGATCCAGTCTTTCAAGTTCACGATTTCCTCGCAGCCAAATTTCTTCTTGGCAAAACTGTGATCGTGAACAAAGTAAGGAGGCTCGGGCGTTGTCAGAACCATCGACGGGTTGGCTTGATGGCTCAAGATTCTCAATAAATTGCTTTGGCCTAAAAGACTGTTCTTGACCTGGCCCAGATGCACAGCAACATTCTCTGGGTTTCCCCACTCGTCTCTCTGGTATTCTATCACCTTAGCGATTGCATGGTTGAACAACACACTACGAGTGTATATGTCCTGAAGCTGCTCGGAAAAGTTGGAGCCATTCACAATGTGTTCAGGAACGCTGGGAGGTGAGCATGTCGGCCCATGGTATGCATTCTGGGGGGAGAGATATTAAGAGTCATGAGGATGCATTCCTTCAAAGATAGTTTCTGTAATTACAGTTTGAGATTTCGTTTTTAAATGTCCTTTGAAAGTATTGACTGAATACACTGTATTCTAAAGGAAGTTCAATATTTAAAACACTATGGCTCGGAAGACTGCTGAAACGGATATCGCCTTGGTTTTGACTACTTGCAATTACATTAGAGCAGGGGTTCCCAAACTTTTTCCTCTGAGGGCCACTTAACTTTTCCCCTCTCTGATGAGGGGCCGGGGTCAGTTTGTAACAGAAAAGGTGTGACGATTACAGGAGTGCCAAAATGTAAAGATTTATTGTTTTTCAGAAAGTCACAATCAAATAACCCTTTCTGGATTCCTCACAGAACAAAAGTAAATAAAATGATAATATAATATAATATAATAATAAATAATAACACTATTCATTAAATAGATAATAACCAAATAACCCTCTCTAGGGTCTTCACAGAAAAAAGCCAGGAAATAAATAACACTATTGATTAAAAAAAAAAAAAAATTCCAGTTTTTTTTTTGTTCAGAGGGCCAGACCAAATGTGGAGGCGGGCCGTATCCGGCCCGTGGGCCGTAGTTTGGGGACCCCTGCATTAGAGCTTCCTTGAATGACAACTCCAGCTAATCCAAATGTCAGCAAACTTGGATAATCAAAAAGGCCATTTTGAGTTTTTTAAAGTTTTGGATTAGAGCAGGCCCATCTTCAAATTTGGAAAATTTTCAAATGTAATTCTAATCTAATTTTAATTCAAATTTTATTAATCTTGTTAACTCGAATTAAGACATTATTGTTACCTCATCCTAACTCATTGATTGCCATTGAAGGTAATAGACATCCAATCTTTTTAATTTGATTTGAACGTTCGATCATTCACTGCCACCCTCCCACTTCAAATGGATTGGACATCTACAAGTGATAAACTCAAATTCACAACAGAGGGGTAATTGGATGCCACATGACTGGGCGTCTAGCATCGTCAATGGCACCAAGAGCTACGTGCGGCTTTGGAGCTGCAGGTTGCAGACCTCTGAACTAGTCAAAATGACATTGTCTTAATTCCAAATTCTCAAATGTATGCTTGATGTTACATAGGCTTGGTTTAACCACTTTTTTTCCACCCAACATAAATTTCTGAAAGATTTAAAATCAATTAAAACCTCATTTAAGTTGTGCTTTTTCTCCCAAAATGTAACCAAAAGTACGAGTCTTAGTTCATCCTGGGGAACTGTCTGCAAAATCCTTAACAAAGTTGAAATTTTCCCCATTTACGTTCTTTTGGCTGATCCAAAAGTCAACGGAAGTGATGTTTACATGGTTTGTGGTGTCACTCAGAAAACCTAGTCTTTCAATATTGAAATTGTTTGTTGAGATGCTACTGTTACTTAAGCCCACTTACGTAGTTCTCGAACAGGTTCTTCGTTTCAATGTTGAGTGTTACTGTGATCGACTTGAGTCTGAAAAAGTTGTCCAGGCAGTTGATCCGGCCAAGGAGCGCCGGAGGACTTTGAAGAGCCAGGAGCATCACAAACAGCACGGTGTGAGCCAACTTCATTTTTTAGGAGCTTTAAACATGCAAAAAATAAGAATTGAAATCATTTTACATGCAGAAGATTATTGTAAAGATTTTATATGGAGTCAACGGTCACACAGTTGTTGATGAACTTCAGTTGCTTTACATGTGGCAAAAGAATGCACATTCAATGAAGAGCTGCTGTCAACTCAGTCTTTTTGTGTTACAGTGTGTTTCTATGTGCATAGTAAGTACTCTGCCACCATACATGAGGAGACCCATCATAAGAGCTACATAAAATAATCGGTTTTTTTTTTTCCCCACAGTAAGAAAATATAACAGGTAGTAAGTGTAAAATAAGTTTAAAATGTGATGTTTTCAGGTAACACATAAAAAGGTATTAACCAGAGCAAACTCCAGTTTTTAAAATTTTATTTTATTAAGGCTATAAGTATTTGGGAAACGTGACGTGAAAAAAATGAATTACATACATTATAAATATTAAAATTTAGTGAGGCCAGTCAAAGGTTGTTTCTAATTTAAAAAATAAAAAAGGTTTAAAACAAGTTAGTTGTAGAAATGCTATTGCATGTAATTTACAAGTGAAAATTTGGGGAAAGTGGGACATCTGAGGTAATTCATCAAGTGACCAAAGAGTTTGGATGAGTTTCATTAATTTTTTTTTTTTTTTTAAAAGTTGAAATAAACATACTAGTATATATTTTCAAATTGAAATCAAATATACAAGGTATTTCATGTTCTTACCAGGGTGCAGTGTCTTGAACGTGTAAGCAATGGCTCATCCAAGTGTCTCTTTCATGTTGCTCGTCAATTGTCTTGTCTTTCTCAAGACAGCCTGCATTTTAAAGAAGCCGTACTCATATGTACAGAAACCGCATCATCATCATCATCATCCTTTCATATTTTCAAAGGAAGCCTCCCACAAGTGACACATTTGGAAAAGTTACTCCTTACAACACGTGTCACACGACCTAGCTAATGGTCAAAGTTTCGCTGACACATCCACGTCCATCCTTGTATAAGTAGGCAGGTGCTCCCGAAATTCCCTCCAAACTCTTTTTCATGATGTTAACAGAGAAGGGGCATGCTTTGCTTGAATTTTTAGGCCTACTTTTGGGTAGGTCTCATGTTTGTGCATTATTTTGCTTCAAAAAAAAAAAAATTTGGGTGTCAAATTTATGCATTGTTGGCTCACATTTTGTATCATTTCCTCTTTCCTGAATTTTCTGTTTTCATTCTAACTAAATATTTTTGAAATTTGACATGTTTTTTCGTGTGCGATTTTAATTATATATTTACCTGTATAGTTTTACACATTTTTGTAGTTGTCTGAAACATTTCCATTTTTTTCTGTATATATTTTTAAAAATTTTGTCTAAAAAGTAGCTTTGTCCCCCCCAAAAAAAGTCTTTTCATTTAACGTTTTTTTTTCTTCATAATTTTTTTATTTTGCTTTTTCCTTATCGTGTGTTTATTTTCACGTTGGATTGTTTTGCTGTAAGAGTTTTACAAAAGATCTTTTTTATTTGTTATAGATGTACTCTAGTTGTATTCATGCTTTCAATTTCCATTCTACTTTATTGGGGGAAGCAAAGGTGAAGCATCTGTTGGTTCCGAGGATTGTAGCGTGTAATGGCACATTCCAGTTGCACCATTAAGCGGTCAAAATGACGAACAGAAAGTGAGTAACAATGTCAGCTGCAGTAAGCTCGTTTTATCAGAGGTGATGTGTCACTGCAAACTGTGACTTGCAGTTAAGTAAAAAAAGATCTAAAGTAACCCATAATTCTCCAGGCATTGAATTGATCTCAACTACACTTCTGCGTTGTCTTGGGAGACTCCAGTTGTGATCGACTCAACGTTGAAAAATGAATCATTTTCACAGGCGTAAGCCATGATGCAACACACTGATACAGAAATATTTTCCATTTCTGGGGACAATCTCAATAGTTGTAATTTAATTGATTGTCACTCAATGCATCCTTTATGTTTGAATATCATTTTTTGAAAAAAATGCAAGAACTGGAAACTTTTTTGATTATTCAAGTTTGGTAGGGTTTTGTCAAATTAATGTTTTTTCCCCCACTTTGCCGGGACTAAAACATACAGAAAGCAACACACTACAACACAGATGGACAAAATGATTTATTTGTATTCGTTTATTAAATTACACTCGAATTTTCTGAGAATTTATCCTTTATGTATTTGTACTGACTTATCATTTTGAGTTTTGTTTGTCAATAACAGTATTATTTCCTAATGTTTTTCTACAATATTTCTTCTTTTTGTAATTATTTTCCTCAATATTTCATGTCTATTATGCATATTATTTACTTTGTAATATTTTAATATTGGTAATACACCTTTCATATTTGTTCTGCCTTGAAAGTTTTATATATATATATATATATATATATATATATATTAGGGCTGTCAAACGATGAAAAATTTTAATCGAGTTAATTACAGCTTATTATTATAATTATTATCATAATTAATCGCAATTGAAACCATCTATAAAATATGCCATATTTTTCTGTAAATTATTGTTGGAATGGAAAGAAGACAAGACGGAAATATACATTCAACATACGGTACATAAGTACTGTGTATGTATATAAATATATGTGTGTGTGTGTGTACATTAGGACTGTCAAAATTGTCGCGTTAACGGGCAGTAATTAATTTTTTAAATTAATCACGTTAAAATATTTGACGCAATTAACGCACATGCCCTGCTCAAACAGATTAAAATGACAGCAGTGTAATGTCCGCTTGTTACTTGTTTTTTGGTGTTTGGCGCCCTCTGCTGGCGCTTGGGCCCAATTGATTTTATTGGATTCAGCACAATGAGTGAGCATGGTGTAATTATTGACATCAACAATGGCCAGCTACCAGTTTATTTTTTGATTGAAAATTTTACAAATTTTAATAAAACGAAAACATTAAGAGGGTTTTGAATATAAAATTTCTATAACTTGTACTAACATTTATCTTTTAAGAACTACAAGTCTTTCAATCCATGGATCGCTTTAAGAGAATGTTAATATTAATGATGGTTTAAATTGCGATTAATTACGATTAATTAATTTTTAAGCTGTAATTAATTCGATTAAAAATTTTAATCGTTTGACAGCCCTAATAAATACATATATACACACACACACACACACACACACACACACACACACACACACACACACACACACACACACACACACACACACACACATTATATATACATATATATATGTATATATATATATACACACATATTTGTCTATCACTTTTTTAAAAAAAATTCTTTTCAAATATTTTGGTATTTGTTTCATGAAGAAAAAAGGTTTTCTCTTGCTTCATTTTTTTCCAAGGATTTCCTGGGAATTTTAGATTTTTTTTCCCCCCTTTTCCCAAAAATGACAAATCCACTTCTATTTTTCAAGTTTCCATTCATTTTATTCACATTAAACACTTGAGCAAGTACAAAATGTCGCCCATAAAGTGTCCAAGGTAACATAAGTTTGTGCAAATTAATCAAGAGTTACAGACCTGCTAGTGTGTTTTTTCCTTACAAAATACTGACCTAATAAAAAATAAAAAGACGCCGAACCTCGTACTTTTAGTATGTTAGCTACATTTTTGAAGAGGTCCGCATCAATTTAAAACAAAACAAAACATAACAAAACCTTGAGAAAAAGTTGCCATGGGAAGAAATCCTTGAGCAGGAATTGGTTGTGGCGTCAAACGCACGCATAGAGTGCTCAGCCGCTGGTCGGGTCCGTCCGCTGCTTGTGGAGCATGTCGCTCACGCTCGTGATGTCTTCTTCAGGGACCTAAAACAAAACACAATGAAATAGGCCAGCAACCAAGCATTATTACTTATTCACGTATTCCAAATGTCTGAATGTGTTCAAATGGGGGAAATTCTTTTAAATTGACAGACTAGAAACATCATTTGATGACGATACAGTCACTAGTTTGCAAATGTTTAGTTTTGAAGAAACTCAAAAGATAATTCGGGGGAACAATAGAAATAAAGGCATAGCAAATTTATTTGAAAAGCACAATTTAACACTAGGTAATCTAAAATGCTTTACATTAGGGCTGTCGCAATAACAAATTTTAGCGGGCGATAAATTCTCATAAATTATTGCGATATGCGATATTATTGCGCCCCCCCCCCCCATTTTTTAAAAAACCAATTTATAATAACACAGGTAAGAATACTGTGTATATTAATAATACTAAGTAATATTAAGTACAGCCATTTAAACGCAATAAACGTTTGCTCTTAAATTAAAAAAATACTTTTTAAGAAATCCCAACGAAAAACAATAGATCATGCCTCTTTTAAGTAAAAGACAACAATATCAATACCGCAAAGAAACACAGAATAAATAAAATGTCTTTTTCAAGGAAAGATAAAATTTCACTTCAATAACTTAAGCATTTAGGCACAGAGGTATAATGTTGTAGTAACACAAACAATTGCACTTCAAAAACAACAGAAAAAAATAGATTAATTAAGTAGCAGTAACAAAAAATTGGCTTCACTAAGGCTAGAGGTTCATACTGCAGGTCTTATATGCACAAATCCAATTTTTTGTCATGTCTGTTTTTTTGGCGTGCCCGTTCAGACTGCCTTTGTCCATGGAGCCCATTCAAGTATCACGCATACGCCCTAATTCGCAGTCCGAGATGCGCTCAGCAAAGTAACCGCATGTGCAGAAGCATCAACAAATTACACATGCTAGTAGGCTTGCCACCCGTCCCTTGAAATACGGAATCGTCCCGTAATTGGGAATTAAAAGTTGCGTTCTGTATTGAACCAATACGGAATGCAGTTTATTCCGTATTTCACAATTGTCCCATGGAGCGGCCCCGCGCGACCGGCGGCGGGGAGGGGCGGCCGGCGGAGCGCCCAGCCCATGCTCGTCTGTCACACACAAGTACACACCTGCGCTCATGAGTGAAAACTGAGCCAACAATAATGAAAAAAAAAGGGCAGGAGATATTAAAGACAGCAAGATAGTTATCTGCCTGCGTCCGCTGCTGTCTGCCCTGCACTGCGCTCCACTTCCGGGTTTGTTGCCTAATTACCTCGCTCGCTCTGCTCAGTGCACCGCCCCGCGCGGTTTCAAGACAAAGATGTCTTAAACTGCAGACGCTCTTGGACACCCCACCTCATTCTCAAAAGAGGAAACGTCTCCAAAAAATAGACTGGAGTGGGTGGCTCGACAGAGTCACTGATGATAATTATAAAGCGAACTGCAAGGCAGGCAGGAAAGTTTGCAGTGTCTCACGGAGGTGTAAAACAGCATGCTGCAGCCAGGGGACCTCCACAAACGGAATATAAGATCCCAAAAGAGCCTTCATCACAATTCTTTGTACCTGAAACATCCCCTGAGCTTGATTTGGCATGTTATTATGCTCTTGTATATGGATAACATATAGGCTATATTTATATTTACCTTCGTACTGTACATCTTGCATTGATAGGAGTATAGCAAGGCTAATTCAGTTGCTACTATGGTTGATTATTTTCAGGAATGTTGATTTTTTTTTTTTTTAACATGCATGTATTATCAATCATTATGGAATGAATTTATGTACCCATAAAGAACATCTTATTTTGTTATGCTAACTAATGCTTCTCATTTGGAATTATTCTTAATAGATTAACAGCAAATAAACACTAAATAAATAGTCCTACTGCGAATATACTATCTATTGATTGATTAATAGTGATACCAAAATTAAAGCAATGATTTGAAATCATCCCACTCCTACCCTCTAAATTACTGCAGCTGAGGTGACACAGGTATAGCACACAGTAAAACGTGGCCAGAGCCACAATAGTGCTGACTGTGGACACATGCTCAATCAGAAGATTTTTATGTGATTCCAAAATGGTGAAGAAAATGACTTTGGGGAGAACAAAGCAAGAGGCACTATTGAAACAAGTCCTGGGTCCAAAGGCAGTGGGTGATGTGCTCAAGATCTTAACTTCACCCATCCCATTCTCCATACAGACCGATGCCTTGAATAAATTGAGCAGGAAGAGGTCCAGTACTTCAGTCCAGAGTCTGGGGTCACCAACAAAATGCTGGACTTCATAGAGAATGCTGACGAGTCAGCTGCTGTAATTGTAGCTCTCCTGGAACATTCCCTTAAGAAATTTGGCTTGTCAATGGGTCACGTGACTGGATTCAGTGCTGACAAAACAAATGTTAATTACGATTTTCACAACTTCGTTTTCACTAACCTGCAGAAAAAAAACAAAACAGTCTGCTGCAAGGAAACTGCCATGCCCACATAGTGCACAATACAGTTTTCTCATCTAAAAATAGATACATTTCTATGCATTTTAGGAGTTTTGGGTATGCCCCATTTTTTCCGCCCGTAAGGCTTTGGGCATGAGGGGGACGTCCCTTATTTCTATTTCTGAAAGGTGGCAACCCTACATGCTAGCTGTATGTCATTCCAGGGTGATCATATTTTGATTTCCAAAAAAGATGACACAAATAACAGACATTAATTATCCCCTTTTAGTCCTTTAATCAAAGTTTATATGGACTGATAGAGTGCATACTAGGGGTGGGCGATATGGCCTTAAACATGTATCACGATAAATGGAGCAGATTTATCTCGATAACGATAAATGACGATAAAGTCGTCCAAGCGGACTGTTATATAATTTGAAAATCTGAATCAATGCATGAAATACAGATGAACAGTTTCTTGTTGATTTAGTTACCAGCATTCAATTTGATATATTTAACAAATGTACATGCAGTCTAGACATTAGGTTTATACAAATGAATTGTAAACAATAAGAATTCAAGTATGAGCATTTATAACAGAGTGTATGGCTTGAACAATGTACATTGTCAAAATCGATATGCCTGTGCAAACATGTCATTGTAACACAAATGACTTGCAGCTCGAACAGTACACTTCAAAAAGACAATTTATTGTTAATGGCTGCTGTGACATAATTATTCAATACAAGTGTTTACTTTATGGTTTCAGGGTCCCCCCCCCCCCAGTGCATTTTTTAATAAATGCACACATACATGAACCCCCAAACAGACAGACAGACAGACAGACAGACACCTATTAAAGCTATATTGATCTTCTGCAAATGAAACACTTAAGATTTTATGATAGCAATAATGACACAGAATTAAACACATACAGAAAAATAGCTGGGGCCATTTGTGCCATGCTGAATGCTTTACCATCACAAAAGCTATCAGAGAAATCACACACAGTCAGATACAAAATAACGCGACATAGTAATTGCTAGATGCAGTCCATGCCCAATCCACTCATTAAATTCAGCCGTTTCGACAAGGTTAGAGCCGCTATCCGACTCCATCACGTTCATTTGTAGCGTTAGCCGCTAGCGGCCGCTAGCGTTAGCGGCTAGCGTTAGCCTGTGGCCTGGCTACCGGTAGAAAGCACTGAAAGCACCATCTCCGGAAATTGTGAGAACAAGGGAGGACAGCTGGTGAAAGCCCGTCTGGATGCCACCAAGAGTCTATTAAATGTCGGGTGAAAGTTTGGCGAACCTCCCTTAAGCCACACTCCATCACGTTTTGCTTGTAGCATTAGCTGCTAGCGTTAGCTTACCGGGCTTCTGTTTGATTGGCTTCCTGATGATCACGTGACTCCCTACGTAAGTACATTCACTGCTTTCTTAAAGGGGAATGCGCATAGACGAACAACACAGAGTCAAAGCGGGATGAAAAGACTATTTTCTTGTTTTATTAATTTACCGAATTTACCGACATGGTCAAAATTACGTCGGTCATCGTGAAGAATTTCGGTGACGGTAAATTTTCGGTTTACCGCCCAGCTCTAGTGCATACACGCACGCACATAAGCCTCGACTTGTGTGCGTGACATGACGTGGGTGTGTCAATTTGCCCCGTCTCAACCATGTAAGCAATACTGAAATATTGCTCATTCGGCGCATGGAATTAAAATCGAAAATTGTCAGGCGTATCCTTTTCTTCATTAATTTTTTTATGACCGTGTTCAAGCCCGCTTCGTGCATGAAAGAAGAGTTTAAGCTACAAGCTAATGCACAGCTACATTGCTCCTGTCCTGCCTACCGCTTTCGCTTTGCTGATGTCATTGCTGCATGAATTCCGATTCGGGAGACTTGACAGTTCAGACCGCCAGCGACATTCTGGAAACATGGCCCAGATCGGATTTAGACCACATACGAAAGTGACCCAGATCGGATTTGAAACGGTCCACTTCTATGCGACTTGTCAAGTTCAGACTGTCAAGTTAATGCCTCACTCGAGTCGGAAAAACACGAAAAAATCGGATTCATGCATTAAGACCTGTAGTATGAACGTAGCCTTAGGCTAGGTTCAAATGTGTAAAACGAACATACCCAGAAGTCAGTGAATCCTCATCACAGCATATTGCGCTGTTGGTAACAAGGAAGCCGAAGTTTTAACAGCATGTCCGCCGCACATGTGCTGCACGCTTGCGCACGCACGCACATGAGGTGATAAATCGCAGCAGGAAAATTACCGCCTTCACTTTCATTTACCGTGCGATAAATGAAATTTTGCATATTGGCTTACTTAACATCACACGAAAATCAGCAAGACACTATTAAGAAATAGAAAAAAAGAAAAATGTCACATAAATGTCATATTAAATCATTAGGACTATTAAAAACAGTTCAAATTAATCAAATCAGTGACTATTTTCAGAAACTTGGATAGTTTCAAGTGAAATGAGATCTCCAAGCAGTGAATCATTGATTATCAACTTAATTTCATATTTAATAAGTAATCGATTATTCGACAAATTGTTTAACAAATCTTTACCACAAACGGCTCCATTTGGGCGAAGCAGGATACCATGTACAAGCTTGATACTGGCTTGATTTAAAGATACTCCTTAGTTTTTGTCTTGACAATTCAACTTTCCATAATATCTACAAACGCCACGTCATGCTTGACACCCACATTTGAAACCCTACTTAGCCAGATAAGCCTGGTTTAAAATCCGAAACCTGGCTTGCAAATCCTAACCCGTATTTGAAACACTAACTCTGTCGTCAAACCCTACTGTGAAATCATAACCCTTTTTAGAAACAAAAACTATGGCTTTAAACCCATTTGTGAGAACCAAACCCTGTCTTTAACCATAACCCTGGCTTCAGAACCTAAATTGATATGTCAACGCATTTGAAATCCTATGCTGCTTTTGTCAACTTGATTTGAAACTGTTAATATATGGGGCAGTTTACATGATGACGTTCCAAGAATAAGTGAAATTTCTTGTTAGGATAGACATGGTTCCTTCCGTCTCCATTCGAACGATGCCGCAATTCCACGTGAAAACAATGCAGTACTCATTCAAGTCCCTAGGGAGCAGCGCAGTTTTACGAGGCGACAGCCAATGATGCACTTCCTTGACAACATCCTCCTCAGCCCGGAAGGCAACATACCTGCCCACTTGAAGCAATGGCGTCCACGGATTTTTTTCTTTTGCTCCAAAAGGCACAAAAATGTGAATATTAAATATATTTAAATAAAAATATTATTTAATTAGAAATAGATAAATTAAGCCGACGTTCCAGCATTTTTGTTGTTTTGGGCATGCCCAAAGTGACGTGTGCGAGTGCTGACGTCATCGGCACGAGAGCGTTCCATTTATATGGTTGCGGTGCAAGCCCCACAATTGAATCGATCCGCTTTGGAGGCCGGAATCAAAAGTTTGCGTCTTCGCCTTCCCTTTTCGCTGTCACCATGTAAAGGCGAGGCCATTCCGCAACACAATCGCTGCGTCTCGGTGTCACCATGTAAACGGCCCCTTTGAAGACATTTTAGGGTCACAAGTCCTCACAAATACAAGGAAGCCGGTTTTGAAATCGCTACACTGGCTTCCAGTGAGTCAAAGGATAGACTATAAAATACTACTGCTCGTCTACAAAACACTTAATGGCCTTGGACCAAAATACATGCTTGACTTTTTAGATTCCTATGAGACATCTAGACCCCTAAGGTCGTCTGGAACGGGTCTTCTGCATATTCCAACAACAAGAACCAAGCAGGGTGAGGCAGCATTTAGTTATTATGCTCCTCACCTCTGGAACAAGTTACCCGAACGTCTGAAGTATGCTCAAACTGTTAGCTCCTTTAAATCAGGGCTAAAAACGCTTTTGTTTAGCACTGCGTATCCATAACTGTCTATATATTTCAATCTACCTGCCTTCTATTCCTCTTGTGCTTATCTCCATTGCTGATTTCAATGATTATTAGTAGTAGTAGTTTTTGCTTTATTTTTATTTTTGTTTTATTTTTATTTATTTATTTTTATTCTGTGATTAAATGCGATCTTTTGTCTTGGTTTTTACGTTGTGTTGATTTAAATGTGATTTTTATGGTCTTTATGTGATGTAATGCACTTTGAATTGCCTTGTGTTGAATTGTGCTATATAAATAAATTTGCCTTGCCTTGCCTTGCCTTGCCTTGCCACAAAATGTCAACTTGGTAGCGAAAACTGAAGGTTGAGGAAATTACTCCAACAGGCCAGAAGGTCAAAGTGGAAATTCCAATTCACTCTTAATTTCAGTGGAATTTAAAAAAATACTTTTGAGTAATGCCTTCAGTAGTCACTGCCCAGATATAGTCAAATACGAAAACTAGAAAAGCTTGACTCATGCTTTTTTTATTACTTCTTTTTTCGAATGAAGGGCGAGCACTCAGTGAGGGACAACCCTAACTTCCCTTAACCTCGGCCATTGGGGCAGACCAGAAACTGCAAAGAGTTCCATGTGGGTGGAAAAGAGGGAGCGTCATCATTGTTTATTATGGCCTGCTAATGATGCCAAAATTAGCCTACTACACTGTAAAAATAAACAGCACCCGTTTCCTGTAATCTTGGCTCTGTCACATTCACACATTTTGCAATTGTTGTGACTGACAAGGGAAATTGCATCACCGAAATGCGTAGTAGAGAAAAAAACAAAACACACTAACGGCTAAAATTGCTCATGCATACAAACAATTTTCCATTCCCCATTTTTATCTCTGACAAACATCCAAACCAGGTCTATTTCTTTGTCCCTTTAAGTATTAAATAATGGCCACTTTAAAAGCGACTTATATAGGAACAAATGCGGTGTATGAGTCATATTCCCGATTTGTTTTATTTTATGTAATTTTAGCCATTGCTACTTGGGGCTGTAAGTTGTGTGCTTGCTCTGACCTGGAGTCAGGCCGTTGGTTTTATCATGACTGTTAACCAAGACACATGTGTGTAAACAGGGCCGGTCCTGGCCATTTGGGGGCCCTAAGCAAAATAATTCCATAGGGCCCATATTTTTGTAAAAATGTATTAAAATTGTAACTTAATGTGCATCTTTCTTGATTCTTGATGTCATAACTATGTACACGACATTGCCAAGCATTACCTTGAATTGTACATTTGGGAAATCCTCATCTTGTGAAGAAGGCTGCACTCCACCTCCAATTCCAAGATACTTCTCAATAGCTCATTTGAATCATCCAAAGTACAAAATATGATTACATGGAACAAAATTTAGCCCAGGAAAATATTTGTCAACAAAAACGTGTACTGTGGGGAGTGCGCAACTAATTAAGTAGATTCACCATAGGCTGATACATGACATACTACTTGATAATAATGTCCGATATAAATGAAATGACTACACTATGACAATTAATTTTCTCCAGGGTATTTTGCCGTCTATTTTTTATACCTGTCCACACGTCGTTTAAGGTGCGTTTAAGGCCCCCCCGCTTCTGCAAGGTACGCCTGCATTTGCACAAACTACGCATGCGTAAAAAGGAGAAGCCTCATGCGTTACGTCATGGCCCGCGTGGTTTATCTCTGAAAAAGGAAACTCATTCCTAGCCCACGGAAAATTTCTAAATTACTACTACTTCTAGACTGTCATTATTTTGTGATCACAGTTTTTTTCGTGATCGCAATTAAACGCATCACACAGGAGCGAGAGTGGAAGGGAGCGTACGCTCTGCTTTTACGTGCAGGCGCCGTGTTGTGATTGAATAAGTCTTTAAAAAAAACAACGGAAGCCTGACATCATTACTTGGGATGTTACAATCGATGCTCAGTTGCGCTCTCACCACTTGGAAAATAACAAATAGAAGCATAGGTTGTGGCGTTGGGTGGCTGGTAGCCGCAACCAGGCTGCTTGTGCATAAAAGTGGTGATCCTGGAAGTGGCAACAGTTTTGACAGGCAGAAAAAAACTGATCGCTCGCCTCTTTGACTGGGGGTACAACGCAGGTCACTTTTCGGGGTTTCCTCTACGCATTTTTATAAACAGTAATCATTTTCGGTCGGCATCAGGATCTTACTGTATATCATTATATATATATCTATTTTTTTTTTAACCACTGTAGCTCTTCGGTCATAGAAGTATTGACAGAAGCAAGTATTGTAGTCGACACATGTAGCAGGTTGTTGGCTATTTTGGATTCAGGCAATATTGACTTGCAGTTACACCAACTAACCACTGAGTCAACCTCAATAGAGCATGGTTGCTCTGCAGTTGAACAATAGAAACAAATGCATTAAAGACAGAGGTACGTTTCAGTAGCTGTCCACTGAAGTGGCCACTATGCACCAGAGGGTTAATCAATTCAGAATCTACTATTAAGCTAAACAACTTTTGTTTGTTGTTATTCTAACAGTTAATTTTAGCTCATGTTTTTGTACATTTCAATCTGCCGGTCTTCTGCTGTTGAATCAGTTCTGCAGAAACACGAGCGGTGTACTGCCAGATGACAAAGTAGTAGCCAATTTGCTTTTCAAGACACATTAAAGTAGGATAGGCTTCCTGGTGATGTAACGGCATTCACTCACCAGAGCATGGTCAAAGCTGAAGGTGCTGATGTAATAGGCGGAGATGTCGTGGTCAGCCAGAGGCTGGGATATCTGCGCTACGATGCCGCATTCGTCTGAAACCAAACCAAAAATTTTGAAGCCCTTCTACAAAGGATGGCTGAAACGAGAAAACAGTTGCTCACCGAAGCCTAACGGTTGTCCGCCGATGCGCACCATCCTCCATAGTTCTCCAGAGGAGCTTGTGAAGAGGAGGTCGGCAGGGAATCTGAACATGTTTGGTGGACATTAAAAACTATTTGGAGATCAACCAACTAACAACTCTCAGCCTTCTGCAAACCTAAATTTAAATGCACGTTTTCACAAATATTAAAAACAATTTGATCTCAAATGAACCCAAAAGACAAGTATAAACAAGGATAATCTTCAAACATCTACTCTCAAACCATGTGCACCAGTTAACAATGGGATAAACAGGTGTCCAACCTGGCCCTTGAGGTTGTTCTCCCTGGCAGGCACCAGGTGTCCAACCTGGCCCTTGAGGTTGTTCTGCCTGGCAGGCACATTTTAGTTCATTCATACAGGACATATAGAGTGACATATTTTGACATGAGTGCTGTGAAAGCGGTGTGTGTCCAATCCATTTCGACTGGCTGCCTCACAGTCGAAATGGATTAGACGCCGATCACTGTCATTGGCAGGGAATGAGTTTAAAAAAAATGTTTTTCAATGAACATCCAACCTTTAAACCAGAGTCCTCGTCTTTGAGGTTGAATGAATGTCCTTGAAAAAAAAAATCCACTCAATTTGTCACACTGATTCGCACTTTGCCCATTGTTGCACGTCAGGTACAGTCTTATGCTGTATTCTCTCATTACAGCCACGTTGGCTCCCAACACTAGAGAAAGGTTTAACCTTTAATATACTGTATATACCTTTGGATACATATATGAATAATCTGCCTAGAAAGCTCCTGTTTTCTATCTTTGATATGATTAATTTTGGAGAGGTAAAGTGTAAACTTGGCCGAGGAATGTGCTCGAATGCTTGCTAAGTAGGGCTGTCCCAAACGACTAATTTCCTCCCGATTAGTCAGCCGACTATTTTTACGATTAGTCGACTAATCTAATATATATATATTTTTTTACTACTTTAATAATGAAATTTTTGTTCAAGCTTATTAATTCACAAAAAGCATTTTGGAACACCTAAATTCTTTATTAACGCATAAATAAATATCATAAATACAGTACCAATAATAAATCACAAACAATGAGGTCAAATGCTGCGGGCATTAACTAGTGCAAAAAAATGTCAATGGAAACACGGACTTCACCTCTTTAACAGGAGTCAAAACAATTCTTACTCTTTTTGTGGTATGTCATTGTGGTATATTGTTCTAAATGTTAAAATGAATTGCAATGTCCCGGACAACCGTTTTCAGAATAATTTTTGTGAGTTCAGATGCTTTTTCTGGTGTGCATTCCGCATTTTTGGGGGATGGGAAAAACTGTTCAACTTTCGTTTGTTTTAACCTGAAAATAGATCAAGTAGAGGGCACACTGAAATATTACCACAATTATTTTGAATGAAAGGCACACATATCCACAGTAACAAAAATTAAATATATAGTATTAATTTTGTAGTATACTACTATATGTAATACTTCATAATATTAAGTAACTAACATTAGTGCAGTCATGGATTAGAGTAAGCAGGCCAGTGATGTTTCCATATATATTTTTATTATGTATATACAGGATGGCGGAAAACACAGACAAGACTGAAAAAGCAGTTTCTGCTCTTGCACTCCTCTTTAAAAGAAACTGCTGTATTTGAAGCCAAAACAACCTTGTGTTTGATACAACAACATGTCTATATGCTGCCATAGCAGATTCATGGTGCACGAAGCCCCCGAACTATTTTTAATTTGTCCGTTTTACCCTGAAAACCCCCGTTTACAGACGTCGCGCAACCGCTTTTATTTCAACCCAGCCGTAAAACGAAGGTAATTAATTATATTTATTATTCAAAATGTCTGTCGTTTTTAGCTTAGAATCATTAATTGATGTCTCATATTTCGTTTAAAAAAAAAAAAAAAAACGACTTAAAAAAATTATTCACTCGCATATTTTAAACTTTTAAACAAATTATGTCACAATGAAAAAAATGGCGTCTATAAAAAAGTCACGGATATCTACCTCATAACTATAGCTTAATGGTATTTTTTTTGTTACTGTCGCATTTTCTCCGATATTTTAGATGATAAATAATCGACCCAAACAAAAAAAATTTGAAAAAAAACTTTAAAAGGTTAAATATATTGTAAAGAAACTCTCGACCACTCCTTGATGTCTGCGATTTCTGCATCGCGACCCCTGTTAAATTACCATGTTTCACCCATAAAATCCCCCAAAAATCCAGCTGTGGCCATTCACAGCTGTGTCTTGACACTCAGTGATACATGCTACATGGAGTTTTTGGATCAAAACAAGGTAAGCACTCGATAATATCTCGTTAAAGTCATGGCGTCTGTAATTCTGCTCTCGCGTGCTCTCGCCTCCGGATGGGGTTTTGCTGTTTAAAAAACATTTTATTTTTAAAAAATGCCCTCCAGTTCAACATTTTTATTCCTCCAGAAAATTGAGATTTTAAGCTTTCCAATGATGTATCACACATGCATATCGGATAATTTTCAAAGTTGGCTAAATTGGGGGTCTCAGAGCGGAACTTCATGTCACTTGAGTATTTTCCGCCATTATTTTCCCCAAGTGGGAGCTTCCATGATCCTAATAAATTTAATAATTTGGAAAAAAAATATATAATTATATATGTATTAATCATTTTATTAAATAAAAATGCACGTTGATACGACGCACATAAAGGCAACTTCCATTTTTAAAAAATCGTTAGAAAGTTGTATAGACTTACAATCCGCTAGCTTGTTGTCTTCGAAAATTGCACTTGGGTGACGGCGCTTCAAGTGTTCGTTCATAGCCGACGTGCTACCGTGGTATGCGAGCTCAGCTTAGCAAAGAGCACCCTCCGTATTTTCCTTGAAATAATTCCAGGCTCTGGCTATTCTGGTCCGCTTTTTTGGCTTTATGCCGCTTTCACGCGTTACCAATTCAGCCCTTTTTGGTAAAGTGTTTTCAACTCCTCGCCATAGTGAGGAGTGAACCGGCGATTCACTTGGCTCGTTGTCGTCGGTTCGTCCGGGTTCCTCAGATTTCCTCCACAGGAAGGCGGCGGCGTGCATAAAAACACCGAGAGGCGTCGGATGGCTCTTTATGGATACTTTTATTGACCAAAACAAAAACGTGAGGGACGCAACCACTCAACTAGGCGCTACTCGCGCACTTTTCCAACTTACCGATCTCGCTCCCTCTCTCTCACTTGCTTGCCCACTCAATCTGACAACTCCGGTCACATTGAAATAACAGCGCCCCCCTTGGGGGTGCCAGTAACAACCGCTTGTATCGCAAGCGCCCGCCATTCTAAACTTTATCCGCACGTACTTTTTTTTAACCTGTCATTACCCGTCGACGGTATGTTTTGCCCGTCGACGCATTTACGTCATCGATGACGTCGACAATGTCGACTAGTCGGGACAGCCCTATTGCTAAGCAAAAGTAATTTGGCCAGATTTGGCCTAGCGCCTTGAGTTCAATGACATACTGTCTTTTTGCGTTTCCTTCATTACACTTACTCTCTTTGTGTGTCTGTGTCCATGACCAGTGAAACGTAACCGTCAATGAGGGAGAAAGAGAAGAACTTGATGTGCTCCAAATCTGGGCTCAGAGAAGACGCCTGATCCTCTTTGGCACTAGACGGGGGTCACAAAAACAGGTATTTATTGGTCTTTTGACCAAATAAAATGCCAGTTTCAGGGATTTCACGTTTTCACTTAGCAATATGAAACTTGGAGGTGTGTGTGTGTGTGTGTGCGTTTGTGAAGAGTAGACAGGAAATCAGCCACTTTGGGTTGAAGTTACAGTGCCTTGCAAAAGTATTCGGCCCCCTTGAACCTTGCAACCTTTCGCCACATTTCAGGCTTCAAACATAAAGATATAAAATTTTAATTTTTTGTCAAGAATCAACAACAAGTGGGACACAATCGTGAAGTGGAACAAAATTTATTGGATAATTTAAACTTTTTTAACAAATAAAAAACTGAAAAGTGGGGCGTGCAATATTATCCGGCCCCCTTGCGTTAATACTTTGTAGCGCCACCTTTTGCTCCAATTACAGCTGCAAGTCGCTTGGGGTATGTTTCTATCGGTTTTGCACATCGAGAGACTGACATTCTTGCCCATTCTTCCTTGCAAAACAGCTCGAGCTCAGTGAGGTTGGATGGAGAGTGTTTGTGAACAGCAGTCTTCAGCTCTTTCCACAGATTCTCGATTGGATTCAGGTCTGGACTTTGACTTGGCCATTCTAACACCTGGATACGTTTATTTTTGAACCATTCCATTGTAGATTTGGCTTTATGTTTTGGATCATTGTCCTGTTGGAAGATAAATCTCCGTCCCAGTCTCAGGTCTTGTGCAGATACCAACAGGTTTTCTTCCAGAATGTTCCTGTATTTGGCTGCATCCATCTTCCCGTCAATTTTAACCATCTTCCCTGTCCCTGCTGAAGAAAAGCAGGCCCAAACCATGATGCTGCCACCACCATGTTTGACAGTGGGGATGGTGTGTTCAGGGTGATGAGCTGTGTTGCTTTTACGCCAAACATATCGTTTTGCATTGTGGCCAAAACGTTCAATTTTTGTTTCATCTGACCAGAGCACCTTCTTCCACATGTTTGGTGTGTCTCCCAGGTGGCTTGTGGCAAACTTTAAATGAGACTTTTTATGGATATCTTTGAGGAATGGCTTTCTTCTTGCCACTCTTCCATAAAGGCCAGATTTGTGCAGTGTACGACTGATTGTTGTCCTATGGACAGACTCTCCCACCGCAGCTGTAGATCTCTGCAGTTCATCCAGAGTGATCATGGGCCTCTTGGCTGCATCTCTGATCAGTTTTCTCCTTGTTTGAGAAGAAAGTTTGGAAGGACGGCCGGGTCTTGGTAGATTTGCAGTGGTCTGATGCTCCTTCCATTTCAATATGATGGCTTGCACAGTGCTCCTTGAGATGTTTAAAGCTTGGGAAATCTTTTTGTATCCAAATCCGGCTTTAAACTTCTCCACAACAGTATCTCGGACATGCCTGGTGTGTTCCTTGGTTTTCATAATGCTGTCTGCACTTTAAACAGAACCCTGAGACTATCACAGAGCAGGTGCATTTATACGGAGACTTGATTACACACAGGTGGATTCTATTTATCATCATCGGTCATTTAGGACAACATTGGATCATTCAGAGATTCTCACTGAACTTCTGGAGTGAGTTTGCTGCACTGAAAGTAAAGGGACCGAATAATATTGCACGCCCCACTTTTCAGTTTTTTATTTGTTAAAAAAGTTTAAATTATCCAATAAATGTTGTTCCACTTCACGATTGTGTCCCACTTGTTGTTGATTCTTGACAAAAAAATTAAATTTCATATCTTTATGTTTGAAGCCTGAAATGTGGCGAAAGGTTGCAAGATTCAAGGGGGCCGAATACTTTTGCAAGGCACTGTATCCTGGGAAGCGAGCCAGACTTTGGCCACGTGCAAGACATATAGCAAGTCAGTCTGGCCTTCCGTGGTTTTCATTGGATTTCCACTCCGGTAAAATATGGATCGAAAAATCACAGCACGGCAGGTGGGACTTTGTGATGCCAACCACAAAAGACCAGAATGACTTGCCATGTATCTTGTACATGGCGCAAGTCTGGCTGGGCTGCTTGAAGTGGCCATTTTAGCCATTTTCAGTGGAGACAAATGGCCCCCAAAGTCTGTTTCATTAAGCAACATGAGTAGTTCTACAAACATGTCTCACGAAGCAAAGCTGAAGTCCGGCATCTATGCCTCATGACTCATCAAGAGTGCACGCATAAAACGGCCACTGGATCTGATCCGTTCCGCTGAGCGATTGAAATATTCTCAACAATTCACGCAAGACCACTGCGAGACAATAAATGAGTTAGGAGGTGTATAGAAAACCCTGGCACCAGTAGCATGTGAAGAACAGTTCAACACAATGCCCGATTGCTGCCTTTGCTTGCGGCATCCAGCAGAAAAGAAGCCTTGTGACTGTTTTTCGACCGCAGGAGTAGCAACACAATAAAGATGCAACACAAACATGGGTTGTGACAGCAACCTGGTATTTTTAAAATGGATACGACTCA
This sequence comes from Corythoichthys intestinalis, assembly GCF_030265065.1. Classification (NCBI taxonomy): domain Eukaryota; kingdom Metazoa; phylum Chordata; class Actinopteri; order Syngnathiformes; family Syngnathidae; genus Corythoichthys; species Corythoichthys intestinalis. The sequence continues at coordinate 30,034,267 of NC_080397.1, forward strand.
TGGAATACATTTTCTTAGATTTAGCCCCAGAGGGCAGTTATACTTAGCAACAAGAAATGCAATAAATTTGTTTTAGGGCTGTCAAAATTATCGCGTTAACGGGCGGGAATTAATTTTTTAAATTAATCACGTTTAAATATTTGACGCATTTAACGCACATGCCCCATTCAAACAGAATAAAATGACAGCACAGTGTCATGTCCATTTGTTATTTGTGTTGTTTGTGTATTGTGTGTTGGGTGCGACTGATTTTATGGGTTTCAGCATTGTGAAATATTTGACATCAACAATGGTGAGCTACTAGTTTATTTTTTGTTTGAAAATTTTACAAATTTTATTAAAACGAAAACATTACGAGGGGTTTTAACATAAAATTTCTATAACTTGTACTAACCTTTATCTTTTAAGAACTACGAGTCTTTCTATCCATGGATCGCTTTAACAGAATGTTAATGTTAATGCCATCTTGTTGATTTATTGTTATAATAAACAAATACAGTACTTATGTACAGTATGTTGAATGTATATATCCGTCTTGTGTCTTATCTTTCCATTCCAACAATTTATAGAAAAATATGGCATATTTTATAGATGGTTTGAATTGCGATTAATTACAATTAATTTTTGAACTGTGATTAACTCGATTAAAAATTTTAATCGTTTGACAGCCCTAATTTGTTTACAATAGATAAGCCCCACAAAACAAAGGCATTCCCCAAAGCAGAGAATTATGTTATTTTAAGTGTGCCTTAAGCAACACTGCCACCTTGTGTTTGACAGTAGCACTGCAGTCCATCTCACCAGCCAGAGTAGAATAGCACGTCAATGAGCGTAGTAGCGACGGAGGGCAACGTGTCTGGATCCAGGGACATGACGCAGAACCGGTTTTGTGGGATGAGCACTGGGTGAAGTGTGGGCTGCACAGCTGCTGATAAAATAGAGGTAAGTAAATTGAATAAGCTATTTTTTGGGGGGCTTCAAATCTCACAAAAATAATGACATCTCTAGAAAGCTTTCATTATTGCCTTAAATTTGTACTACATTGCAACTCGACGTCGCTTGTTGTCAATCCATGTCACATTCATTCTTTGGCAAAGCGCTCACCTTCTTTTCCGTTCTTGTGGAGGCCATTGGCGACATTGTGGCTTCGGACAAGAAGCGACTCTCCTCCTACCTCACGGTAAATGTTAAATTCCTCCTCTAGAGTGCCAACAACAACTGACAGGTCCTGTTCTCTCACCTGCACAAAATGAAAAGACCAGGAGGGTGAATCTCATGAAGCTAACCTAAACTATGTCTTTGAAGATTTTAGGGATGTATCAGGGGTGAAAGTGGGCCAGAACGGTCAGGAACGCAGTTCCGGTATAAAATTCAGGGCCAGAATGCTGTTCCGGTACACGGTGCTTTGGTTCTGAAAATATGACGGCAACTGTCAAAACGCTATGTAAAAAAAAAAAAAAAAAATTGCTAAGCTGCCACACATGCATTTCGTCTCCAAGAAGAAAACAATCTGACAACATCAGATTTACATACACAAGTGTTAACAACAAGCATAATAAAGTGCTTGTGTAGTGTTATCCGTTTCCACCCATATTATTTATTCCACGGAAGGCATGGAGGTTTCCCCAGCTGCTGCAGTTATCAGAGTCTGACGATGATGAGGCACGTCAATGTGCGAATGCACACAGCAAAGCAAAATGCCTGGACTCATTTATCAGTTTAATTGGCTGACATACTGACATGTGATCAGCAGAGATAGTTAACTCTGATTGGTTCAAATGTGCATGTTTTCTGGAAGAGCAAAAACATTTTTTTTTTTTTAAATAAAAGGTTGTTGAATTGATGCGACAAAAAAGGGCAAGGCAACATAAAATGGATCAAATCTTTATGAGCAACGAAAAAGTTGAGGAGGCTTATTTATCATATTTAGTTGTATTTGCTCTGATGGGGAGGTTCAGAACATCTTAGCTGTCAATGTGCACTTTGGACTTATATTTGTTCATTAATGTTAGGCTACTTATTTATTTCCTTTATGATTAAAAAATGTCAATGTTTGCGCGATCTTTAAAATATATTCCATTTCACTCTGCATAATACAAGTCATTTGTACTTATTTTTCTGCATGCATATTACTTTTATCTTTGTTATTAAAAAAATAAACAAATGTTTACATAAACTTCAATTTTAATATACATCCTATGTTCTTAAGTAGTTTAAATTGAGATTTGGCATTTAGTATGTGAGGAAATGAGGGAAAATAAAAATTAGGAGATGGAGGTTGGGGTTATTGCTGTTTTTGTTAACTTTTATTTTGCAAATCATTGAAAAAATACAATTTTGAATGAAAATCAGTTTTTGTATGTGTTATACAAATAACTGTGCTAAAACTGATTTCTTTGCATTTCAGTAGTTCAAGAGTTTTGACACCACCCCCCTCGAAAAAATGAATGAAAAAAATAAAAAATAAAAACATCATTTCTGGCTCCGTGGCGACTTTCACGTCGGGGAGTTTCGGCAAGAAATTATAGCCACTTTCACCCCTGAGATGTATTCATGAAAAACTGACATAGTTCATTTTTAGTTGAAAATCTGTTTAATAATTGTTTAAAAAAAAAAAAAAAAATTTAAAGTGTTAAATCATTGGCAGCCATTGACAACAACAGACGTCCAATCCAAATTGACAGGGATTTGATACCAATCGTACGAAATGTGTGCAGTGAAACATGACCTCTCAATGCCAGCGTTCCCAACTGAAATTGATTTGATGTCTAGAACTATCAATGGCAGTGAATGGGTTAAGGGCTACAAGCAACAAAATAATCCAGTGGTATAAGAATATTCCGATATATACAGTATATATTTACAATACTCAAACATACTACATTGCCGACAAAGAGAAAATATCCAGCAACAGGATAAAATCACAACCAAGATACTGCAATTTATTACATTTGATTTTTAATACAAGTTTCTTTATGTCAATAAACAAAATGATAAAATTCTACAGTTTCCTACAATGAGTTAAACATGTTGTCAGGTTTTGACCGCTGTGCTAATGGAGAGGCACTGTTTAATTGCCTATCTTCAACACGTGGCGATACGATTATGATTCATAAATGTTCCAAAACGATTATTTTCCATAATAATTTAATGACAGGAACACTACCGCTGCTCGCAGAACGAAAGTAAAAGACACGCCTGCCGCCCGGAAACCTACAGTAACACATAAGGAGAGGACTGCGGTAACGGAAGTTACTGAACCAGAGATTTACTCCTCAGGATTAAAAACTAGCGTTTGGAAGCATTTTGATTTTTATCAACATGACAACGGAAAGGGCACTGACAGAAGTTACTCCATATGTACAACATGTAAATCAAGATTAAATACAGCAGTGACGCTACAAACATACCTGTGATCATCGATAATACCGTGATAATCATTCAATTATCGGATCGTAGCACTCTGAATTATAATCGAATCGAATCGTTGGGCGCCTTAGAAGGCACACCCCCATTATCTAGTGACAAAGCAGAAATGTGCAACAGAATGTAGGCTAAATTGAAGCTTCTTGTACTGGCCATATTCAATATTTTTAAAAAAAAATTCTGCTGGCCGATAAAAACTGGCCAGCAGGACGTAATCCTTGATCTTTAGAATAGTCCTTTTTGGTTAAGGGTGAATTGATGAACTATTTTCTAAAGGTACATATTTTACATATTTCATGTACATATTTAAAAAATTTTTAAAAACAAAAACATTTTCTTGAAAAAAATCTATAAAGACATATCCCCACATAATGTGACATTTCTCAAAATATAAATTTTTTGTCAAAGATCTTAATGATTCTCATTATGAGTCACCAAGAAGATGAATGTTTTTCGTACTCAAATTAAAATGCTGGCAGTAAAAAAAAAAAAACACACACACAAAAAAAAGGCTTTTTCTGTAAAAGGGATTGATTTGATAGCGTGGGCTAACCAGTATGAAGTCGGTCTGATAGGTGGAAAGCATGAAGACGGAGACGTGCTGGCATGCCAGTGGCGCGATGACGGACTTGGCGATTTTGGTGACTCCGAGCGGCTGCGAGCTGACCGAAGCGTTGCCATCTGACAGTACGTTGAGCGGCAGCCATACAGAGCTCTCCACCTGCACATGCTCAGACGCCTCCAACTCTGACCGCAAAAACATAGCAGATTTAAAACACCAGGCTGACACATCATTTTTGTAGATTTTTTTTTTTTTTTAAATAAAAATTTGCAAATGCAATTTAGTTTTACTTTGGAAAACAATGATCGACATTTTGACCGATTTTCTAACGAATGTTATGGACCAAACTGTAACGACTGAATGAGAATAAATTTATGTGTCTTTATTGTGAAATATAATGTTTTTGAAAGAAGCTGATTAAATAGAAAAAAACAACAGATAAATAAATAATTGTTATTTGCAGCTCTCGTTACAGTACTGTAATTCAAAGCATGGTGCAGATTTGAGATACAAGTCCCTTGAATTGCATGTTGCAAAAAATATTTTCCATTCATTTCAATGAGATAAAAGATTATTTGAGAGAAGTGTTTTGGAGCTATTCTATTACTAGCCGCTGATGTTGGATTAGTCTCGATCCTGGTTTTGTTGGACCTGAGTGTAGCCTTTGACACAATCGACCATAATATCTTATTGCAGAGACTACAATGTGACATAGGCATTAGAGGAGCAGCCCTCTGCTGGCTTAAATCATATTTATCTAATAGGTACCAGTTTGTCAATGTAAACGAGCAATCATCACCGTACGAGTTAGTTATGGTGTGCCGCAAGGATTGGTCCTTGGGCCCATCTTGTTTACGCTGTATATGCTTCCTCTAGGTAATATCATCACAAAACATAGCATTAACTTTCATTGTTACGCTGACGACACACAAATGTATTTGTCAATTAAACCTGAGCAGATCAGGCAAGTGGACAAACTAAGCACCTGCGTCCGAGATATAAATACCTGGATGAGCACTAACTATCTTCTACTGAACCCTGAAAAGACAGAAGTCCTTATAATAGGCCCGAAAAGTGTGAGAGACTCTTTAGCTGCCCAGATAGTCACTTTGGACAATGTAAGTGTAGCCTCCAGCACCACAGTTAAAAACATAGGAGTTTTTTTCCGACCCTGACTTATCGTTTAAAGCTCACATTAAACAAACCTGCAGAACGGCCTTCTTTCACCTGCGCAACATAGCCAAAATGAGAAATATTTTATCTAAAAGCGATGCAGAAAAATTAATTCACGCGTTCGTTACATCGAGATTGGATTACTGTAACTCCCTACTTGCAGCTTGTCCTAAAAGTTCTCTAAAATGTCTTCAGCTAGTCCAAAACGCAGCAGCAAGCCTTTTAACAGGAACCAATAGAAGAGCGTACATCGCCCCTGTGCTCCAGGCCCTTCACTGGCTTCCAGTCGAGTTTAGAATTAAATTTAAAATCCTCCTTCTTACATTTAAGACCATTAATGGGTTGGGGCCATCTTATCTCACCGATGCTCTGGTTCCATACCGCCCCAACAGAACACTCCGCTCTCAGAATGCAGGTCTACTGGTAGTTCCCAGGGTTTCTAAAAGTACTGTCGGAGCTAGAGCCATTAGCCACCAAGCCCCTGTTTTATGGAATCAGCTTCCAGCCAATATTAACCCTTGAGAGTTGAAGGACGCGCCGGCGCGTCCTCAGCGCACGTCGTCTTTGAAGCGCCCTCACGTTTTAATTACGTCACCCACATGCCGTTGGTTGGTCTCGTTTTAAAGTGCGGAAGTTGCGGTTTACTCTCGTTATTATTTGAATTTAATCGACCAACTAAAACGTGAGATATTGTCATTTAAGTTTTATAGTTTTATTGTCCTCTCAAAAAAACATTAAAACGCTGCATGGATCATTTGTTTATGTCTATATTTCCATCATTTCTTGTCCTTTTTCAAAACGGAAGCTCCATGAAAAAAACACAAATCAAACGAACCCTTTCGAAGTCACAGTGGAAGCACAAAATGCGTTTTTTTTTTTTTTATAAATATAACTGCCGTGCGAGGTTCCACCGAACGAGAGGGAGGAGTGTTCTGAAGCAGCGAGGTGGCGAGCGACGGCCGTTTGGATCGCGCAGCGACTTTGTGTGACTTTGAGAATGAACAGAAAACTAAATTTAGCACAAGCAATTGTGCTTTTTGATCAACTTGAGGAAGAGGATGGTCCAAATTCGTCATCATTGTCTTCTTCGGAAGAGTCCTCGAGTGAAGATAGTGACGGATTTGAACACGTGGGTGACGCCATCGGCGAGCAGAGGTAAGCCAACTCACTTTTTTTTTTTATGCTGAAAAAGTTTCTTTTGAAAGTTTCTTTTGATATTGCAAGCCAAAGTTAATTTTGATGCAATATAAGTGTGTGTTTGTGTATATAATAATAAAATGTGCATATCAGATAAAAGTCGTACGTGCACTGTGTGTATCCCAGGCAGGAATTTATAATTTGTGGTGGTGTTCTTTCTATATGAAGATTAGGGATGTAGCACATATTCAGCTATGGTATTCTTTCTATTGTCATACATATAGATGTCCATTATTATTTATTGCTGTATATATTTTTATTTTATACTTTATTATTTTCATAAATACTAACTTTTTTTCATGTACATTTATAGTGACAATGAAAGTAAAGTGAAATGAAAATGGAAGGGTGGAAAGAGGACCGACACCCCATGGAAGTGTGGGCTGTGTGATGTAGCCCTGTGTCCCAGGACGAAACTGCTTTTCGGAGTGGCATGCCTGAAAAAAATATAACTTGTTTATTGTAAATATTTTTGAAAATACTTTTTTTTCCCAATGTTATATATATATATTTTTTTCCCCACAATCAGTCTTCTCAATTTGTGTATATAAATGTGTGTTCAAGAAGCTTGATTGTGTGTACATAGTTTTCATCAGGTGATGGGCCGCAATACCTAAACTCATAAAGAGATGGCCTCTAAACACTTTTTGTGTTAGATGGTATATATTTTTTCACTGTTCTTCACTGTTTGGTCTGCTGTATATAACCGGTTTTGACTAGAGCATGTATAAAGGCTAAAAACGCCTATGGCTATACCTGTTGTTTATGTTGAATTGTCAAATATAAGACTATTTATTCTAAAATTTTTTGGTTGAATGTTCATCCTAACATGTTGAATAAATATTACAAAGTTTCAAAACGGTTCGTTACGCATGTTTGGTTGTCAATTGGACATCAATATTAAAAATTTTGACAAAACGATTTTGGAATTTTTGGTTTTTTGGGCCCAAAATGATGATTTATAATTGGTCAGTGAAGGAAACAACAGTTTGGACATGAAGTTCAAGGTGTCACAAAAAAAGGGACCAAACCAGGCCATCGTAAACAATTCTTTCTTTGAAATATAAAGGCAACTTCAAAGGCATGCAAAATCAGACAAAATAGGCCCAGACCTTAAAGGGTTAAAGAAGCCGAGACAGTCTACACATTTAAGATTAGATTAAAAACGTTCCTATTCAACAAAGCTTATGGTCAGGCTAGTTGAAGTCAGAGTAGACTCAAAGTTTAGTCTAAGCTGCACTAGAAGCTATAAGGCTGGGGGAAGTACAGCCACTGAGTTCCATCTCCTTTTTCCTCACTCTACCTACCACTTATCTTACTTTATTTCTATTTTCCAATGTTAATATCTAGTTGTCTAGTCTCTTCACCACTAGTCACCCCGTGTCCCCTTTCCCCCTGGGGAGGGGCTATTTTTCAGCTACAGCCTCCTGACTGTCCGGACCCCTGGCTGGATGGACGTCCTCGTTGCTACCCCCATCTTATCTGGCTAGATGGACCTCTTCTTGTTCCTTTACTCCACTGCATCTTTACGGAGTGTAACTTCACCTGCTAATTGCCATTAGCAGTCCTGGGGCTTCCTGTCTATCTGTCCTGGGAGTGGATCTCTCAAGACTGTGGTACTCCCCAAGGTTTCTCATTTTCTCCCAAAGACTCTGGAGTTTTTGGAGTTTTTCCTTGCCGACATGGAGGGTCTAATGATGGGGGATACCCAGGACTTGAACTTTATTTATTCATCTTTGTTGCTTCATTTGCTGTTTCTGATTGTGAATCATATTGCCTCTGCAAAGCCCTTTGAGACAACGTTGTTGTGATTCAGGGCTATACAAATAAAATTGAACTGAATTGAATTGAGATATGTGTTTGATTGGAAGAAATTAAACTCTCATCTCAAGGCAACACTTGCAACAACTGGTGTATTGAAACATGACGTTAATGGAGCACATACTATATATTATTTACCGTATATACAAAGTTTTATGTAGTTTTCATTTAACGTGTGTAGTGAATTTCAAATAGTTATTCTGCATATTTGGCAGCATACATGATATATAAGTGCATTTTGTGGTGAGCGGGGCACCTTTGAAGCCCTCCTCATCCAACACGAGCGTGTAGTTCTCGGGGGTCTCGGTCATACTGAAGAACTTGCATCTGAAATACAAATACATCATTTTGCGTGAGCGATAAGGCATGATACAACAGTGGAAAAACCAGCGAACGGGCACTCAAGCAACAATGGCCTGTATGTGGCCGAGGCAGCAAAGGGGAGGGGATATCCACCAATTGTTGTGGGCTTTGAGACTGGAAACAGCCACCCACATACGCAAAAAAAAACCCTTTTCACATCTTGTAACAGGAACAAATTGGCTGCTCATGAACAATGTGAGCAGTGCAGGTCATTCATGTATCAGTAATTTTATATTGTATGTTTCATTGCTCCATGTTTGGTAATGACTGGGCATCAGTTTTAAAAGGTTTTGAATAACTTTAACAGTTCTGCTAATCTCCATTTTATTCTTTGCACAGTACATTATAGACAGACATACAGTACAACATACTTATGTATGCTAGCATTAACTATCGTGGACTTTTGATCGATAAAATACCACGAACATAATTAATCAAAATGTCACTTTTCTAAGGACTGAAACCCACGGACACGACCAGGCTCTGTGTTTTGTGTATGGTGATGCTCTGCCATGCTTCTGCTGCAACTGCAATGACTGTCCAATGACTTCACAACATATGCAAGGAGTCCAGTTCCATTGGCAGCCAGATTATAAATCCCCCCGACATTGAAGAGCTTGGCAAACCACTTGTCACATTCATTACATTTGGTGTTGACTGCTAGGATTTGCAACAAAGGTTTATGACTATGCAAGAAGGCAGCTAGACACTTGTGTCCACAAACTGGCACTGAAAAAAACAAAGAAAAATGTGGCCAGAATACCACTACACTATGCACATAGTCTACTTTCTAGTAAGTTGGCACATCATCCGATCCCTTGCCACTGAACGGCAGAGGGGCCTCAAAAGGGGGAAATGGAAAAACATCCAGAGAGAGAAAAACAGCTTTTTCTCACAGGGATAACTTCATATCGTTTGGGAAAAAAAAAAAAAAAAAAAATCACACAAATATGCTTTGGTTATATTTTAATTCCTAGAAAGATAGGCTTTAAAGGTGTATTTTATTAAACAAGAATTTTGATGTTCAACAAACTTTGCCACTATGGTCTGCCAACACAAAATGACAAACTTGGATTTTGGCGTCATCTGTTTCAAACTTAGTATTCAGAACAACACGTAAAAGGACATGTTTATTTAGTAAATTAAAAAAGTATTCATCAATTAAAAGAAAATTTGAATATTTTTCTTAAACTACAGTACTTTTTGGGGGCAATTAAAAGACATGGATTAGATTCTTATGTAACTGTTTAGTAAACTGTCACATTTTGAATTAATTGACATCTCAGTACAGATGATGTTTGCTAGTTGTCAGTTTTAAACTAGTACATGATGAAAATAATTCCATGACAGTCAGAAATAGCTGAATATAAAAGAGACGTAAAGAAATAGGAGAGGAGATATTAAACAACAGACTTCATTACAATAAAGTAGTTACAATGAGGTAGGAGGGGCTTTGGTGTCAAGCTTTTAAATTGTCTTTATCCAAACTTTAACAAGTGGCCCAATCTTATATAATACATGAGCAGGCATGTGACTATTAGGCATGTGCCGGTATGATATTGTGACGATATGATAACCTTAAGCCAAAATATCACGGTATTGCAATTACAGCTCTAGCATGTGTTACTTTTGAGATATCTGGGTTAAAAAAAAAAAAAAAAGCCATTGCAGGATTTTTATTTTTCAAAACATTAGCAAATTGGAGAATAAGTATAATGTTAAGTTAAAATAAATTAAAACACATAAAAAAATATTCTAAATAAAATTGAATAACTGCAGTCCTTCAAGTGAGCCTAAACCCACAGCCACAACTCAACATTATTACCATCAGAACAAAAATAATTATTTTCTATAAAAAGCATGTGTACACGACTCGTATCATGTTTACATTATACACACACACACTCCTTCTCAACACAGACTGTTGCTAGAGAGAAAAAAACACCACGTTTTACCACCGCTAGACACACTAAACACGCTGGAGTTAACTCTAACAGCTGTTGGGAAACGTTCATGACAGTGTTTACTAACCTTTAATTTTGTATAAATGCGAAATCATGTAGGAGGTATTGCCTCCTTGGCTGCCATCCTCTGCAAATAAGTTTTACATGTCGGCTGGCCCTCCTCCTCTAAGCCGCGGCCGTCTAACTTTTCTGTGGCCGAAGTATTCCTATACCAGCGATTTCGTTTTCTTCGATGGGGGAAAAAGTTCAGGAGTTTCACCTCCTCCAGCCAACGTGTAGCACAGCTGATTCACTGACACTGAGCAACAACCGGTGGGAAAGAGTTGAGCCTTACAGCTGCAAGCGAGGGATTTCTCCATGCATTTTTGGGACATAAAAAATAGCTAATACCTTAGGGACTGTATGACGGAAAATTCTGCGGTTTTGAAACCGCTCGTTTCATACCATGGTATACCTTGAAACCGGTAATCAGTATACGTCTAGTAACTACTTTATAGATCTTTTCAACGTCGGTCTGCTATCTGGGTAAGTACACTGATTATTTTTGAAGAAGGAACACAACAATTCTGAGCATAAATAAGTCCCGTATTGGCCTGGATATAAGACGGTGTTTTTTGCATTGAAATAAGACTGAAAAAGTGGGGGTCGTCTTTTATTCGCGGTCTAGACGTTATAGCCATTCACGACGCTAGATGGCGCCAGATATCATTGAAGCGATGTTCTGTCATGACAGATCTCAGCTACTCTCAAGTTTAACCAGTTTGCATTATTTTATTGCAATGTTTTTCCTTAGTCAGATTTGTTTCAAGACAGACAGACTTCAGTTTGATGGTTAATGCAGTTATTGAAATTTTGTTGTTTTATCACAATAGATTGGTTTATTTTAGGGCTGTCAAATGATTAAAATTTTTAATCGAGTTAATTCCAGCTTAAAAATTAATTAATCGTAATTAATCACACTTAATCGCAATTCAAACCATCTATAAAATATGCAATATTTTTCTGTAAATTATTGTTGGAATGGAAAGATCAGACAAGATGGATATATATATTCAACATGCGTTACATAAGGACTGTATTTGTTTATTATAACAGTAAATCAACAAGACGGCATTAACATTATTAACATTCTGTTAAAGCCATGGATAGCCATGGATAGAAAGACTTGTAGTTCTTAAAAGATAAATGTTAGTACAAGTTATAGAAATTTTATATTAAAACCCCTCTTAATGTTTTCGTTTTAATAAAATTTGTAAAATTTTCAAACAAAAAAATAAACTAGTAGCTCACCATTGTTGATGTCAATAATTACACAATGCTCATGGTGCTGAAACCCATAAAATCAGTCGCGCCCAAGCGCCAGCAGAGTGCAGCAAAACTCCACAAAACACAATTAACAAGTGGGCATTTGACTGTACTGTCATTTAAATCTGTCTGAGCGGGGCATTTGTGCATTAATTGCGTCAAATATTTTAACGTGATTCATTACAAAAAATAATTACTACCCATTAACGCGATCATTTTGACAGCCCTAGTTTATTTACATTTCAAAAACCAGAAGCCATTCATTTACGAATGTGATTGCACTTTAGTTTATATATTTAAATGTTCAGATACTAATATTTGAATGAGGCAAAATAACATGCTTTTTCTTTCAAATATATTGTTATAATCATTTGTTTCAGATGTACAGTATTTATTTTCTGTATAAAAATTAATTTGGTGTTCAAAATGTGTTTTTTCAAACTTGAGTCTTTAAAAAGAGGGGTTCGTCTTATAATCAGGGCTGTCTTATATTCGGGCCAATACGGTACTCGTTTTACGCAAATTCTTCTTTGTGAACAAATGAAGGCATGTTCATTGGACATAATTGTGTCACCAAGGTTTTTTTCCCTTCCGTATATTCCTTGGACTGTAATGCACAGTATTGCATTTTTGTGTGATCTGTTCTGTATTGTGTGTGTTTGTGATACTTTAGATCAAGAAATATAAAGCTATTTAAAAAAAATCAATTGGACAGCCAATAGGAGACAGTGGGCATGGCTTTAGCCATGCACAGGTGTGTGGCGTGCCCAAAACGGCGAACGCTGCATTCGTGACCATTCGCAATTTAGCACAGGGAATTCGCCCCAATCGAGGTGGAGGCACACAATTCTTGCAGAGTACAATGCAGACATCAAACTTTATTTTGCGGAGAAAATTCCCTCAAAAGTTCAACAAAAGTGAGTCATTCTTGTGTGTTGTTGCGTGAAAGATAACACACAAATCTCCCAGCTCCCCTCAAACAAACATCAGCAAAACACGAGCTTCTATTAAATGCAAAACACATTTAAGCGGTGATAGTTTCGCCCTGAATAAGCAAAACTGGTCCTTTTGTCAACAAGAAAGGCTGAAAGCGCCAATAGATGTGCCAATCGACATAAAACATCTTCTATGAATCACCGGGTGAGGCGATCAATGAGTCCCAGCTTACCGCGTCCGGCGGCGGAGAAATATCAACTTGATCAGCGGGTGTGTGAAATGAGCCAGGCCGCTTTTGGTGATGCTGGCGACTCGCAGTCTGTGGTCCAGAATGTGCAGCTCCATGTCCGAAGGCTGATTAGCACTTGACGCTAACACAAGCGCGCATATCTTGTCACAGGACGAAAAACATCCGACAACTGAAGTCCAACCCCGCACAACACTGAATATTCATACCAGAGAATCAGCCCCCCTTTTGACTCTTAAAGCGACAGTGCAATATGGTCCGTATGCTTGGACCGGAGCAAATTGAAAAGTAAACACGATAAACTCCAGATGTCTTTTCAGATCTATCCATCAATATTCAATAGGAAAAACTGGAGATCTGACGATTTGACGTTTACTCTTTGTTAACCTGAAGCCACATCTTTTTAGTTATGCTTTCGGGTTATTCGATTTCATTTGGAAGAGGCTCAAGTTTTAACTTCCCACAGGCTGATGTGTCGAGATCCGTCAGTATTTCCACATCACGTTGCCATCTATTTTGCCAAGTACACCGACGTCTTCTGAAGCAAAGCAGTCACACAACATGATGCTGGCTCCCTCATATAGCAAATTTGGGATGACGGAAGTTTGTTCTTTTCCCTCCACAGTAATGATGATCAAACAGTTCATTCAAGGGCGTAGGTTTGGACTCAACATTGGTAGGGACGATATGGAGCGGGACCAGGGCCGGCCCAGGCCATTTGGGGGCCCTAAGCAAAATAATTCAAAGGGGCCCATATTTTTGGCCCACCATTCCGTCACAGTGTACTGTGAAACCCATACATGCAATCCAACCCATACATCCATATTTTGTATATTAATCAGATTTTGTTGCCATACTTCAAACTTCTCACCCCAAATGATTGTCAGTACTTACAGTAGATAGCGCCAAACCTTTTTCTAAAAGAGGAAAGAAAGAAGTTAAGGAAGAACTTTTATTTTTTTAAGCTTGTAATCAAGTCTCAAAACTCAGATAAAGCAAACTGTAGTAAACAAAATAGAACACAAATTAAACAATTGCCAGATTGGGCCCCCCTAGTGGTAAGGGGCCCTAAGCAGCTGCATAGTCTGCGTACAGGCTGGGCCGGCCCTGAGTGGGACTCATTTTCAGATCGGAAATTTCATGCCACAGACCGGGCTACTTTATTAAAGGAATGCAAAATTAAATAATTAAATACACAATTAAATAAATAAACAAAAGTGTCATTAAAATGCTTCTATTTCAAATATTTATTTATCTATTTCAATATTTTTTCAACATTTTTTATTCATTTAAATATTTGTTTTGTTTGTATTTATTTCAGTGTATATTTATTTCAATTTTTATTTATATTTTTCACTATTTATTTATTCCAATTTATATTAATTCATTTCATTTTATATTTATTTCAATTTTTATTTAATTATTTCATTATCTATTTCAACATTTATTTATTTCATTCTGTTGAGGTGGTTGCAGCTTAACGTTGCATTCGTAGGTATAATTGACGGAGAATAAGTTTTCTTTCAGCCGAAACTCGGCGTGTTTAATTTCCACCTGGCACCGACATGCGGATACATCCATCTCTCGTGCTGTCTTCACAGGCGATCCCCAAATTCAAGTAATCAAAGTCAAACAAAAATGACGCAACACAAGTAGCACTCTAGACCAGGGGTCTCCAACCTTTTTTGCACCACGGACCGGTGTGATTTGGGGTTTTTTTGCACCACGGACCGGTGTTCTGTCAAATTTTGCACCCTTAGGAAATTTCGCTCCCAAAGCTTTTGTGGTGGTGAAAAAAGCCCTGTTTTATATTCAGTTGGACTCTGAATGTTATCCAACGGTGCTAAAAAACTATTTACATCATAAAAATACATGTGCACCATAAAAATGGCGTAAATTAATGCTTAACGACACGGCAAAGTCGTTAAGTGAGAGAGCTGCGTGCAGTTGTTGTGTGCAGCTAACATGTCAAATGTAAGTTTATAACCATGTCTTTAAAGAAAGTTTGTAGTGTGTACTTTGGAATCGCTGCATTCGCGGTCCTTTTTAATGTTACGCGCATGCCAAATTTGTCAGAACACCGGCAATGTGCGGCAGAAAAATACAGCAATTATAAAATAACATTTGTTTTTAGCCCTGTCGTGTTAAGTGCAGGGAAAATACAACTCACCCGCTGAATCAGTGGGAGGCCTGAGCTTGTTTCGTTGAGACGAGATGGTCCCGAGATGGGAGAGTGAGACAAGCCAGCTTCACAAAGATACGATGTTGGAAATTGTAGCACAGTTTTCAGTGCTCTCATAGTGATGTCAGGATATTCCGAAATGACTCTAATCCAGAACCTCGGTAGAGTTGTTGTCTAGAATGTACGTTTAAGGTCGCCGTGATTTGCGATCTCTACAAGCTGATATTCCTGTTGCACAGACATGCTCGAATTACTCGGTTTATTCACATACGGGTCACGAATCCACTCCTTCGCAGTTCGTGGGTCTTTGATGGTTGGGAAATAGCATAGATTTTATTTTCTTTGAGGTTGTGGCTCATCTTCTGGCTCGTCAGGCTCCCTTTTCCCTGTAAAAATCTGTCCAAAGACGTCCGTTTTTCAGTCATTCTAGCGTGGGGCTAGTTATTATTTTCAGTAACAAATGTGATGGGCGACAACCTACATCATACATTATTATCGAGGCCAAGCGCACATATACAGTGGGGAGAACAAGTATTTGATACACTGTCAATGGGAAAACCCATTGGCTTGTTCTCCCCACTGTATATACAAAACAAGATGTACTGCTAACAGTCCAGTCAATGCATTTCTATGACGACCTCTTATTCTGTAGTTGTATATCTAGAGTAGACAAGGATATTGGTGTGTTAAGCGGCACAGGCCAAAGTCAATCAGCCAGAATGCAGTCGTTAATAAATTATTCATTATTTCTGTGCGGCCCAGTACCAAATGCGCCACGGACCGGTACCGGTCCGCGGCCGGGTCGTTGGGGACCCCTGCGCTAGACAACTAAGTCCCATCCTGCCATCTTGTGGCGAAAAGACAATATGTCAACAACAACACGCAATATGAACATAATTTCCACATTAACTGAGGACTTTTGAATACAAAACATTTCTCCCAACACATTCTTGCACTTTTGTTCCCCGTGTGGCCACATGAAATAATCTGTCATGGCTACATGGCTCTGGAGCAGGGGTTGGGAACCTATGGCTCGTGAGCCAGATCTGGCTCTTTTGATGGCGGCATTTGACTCACAGAGAAATCGAAGAATAAAAGTTACACTCCTTTGCGCATTGCGCAAAACGGCGACGGTCACCGGTCATATGCTGGTGTTGTGCAGTAATAAGCAGACATGACTTTTGCAGCGTATGTTAACATTTTTAATGCGCAGGCAAAACTCGCACAATTCGCACTAGATATAATCAAATAGCAACCTAGATATGCTACGTTAGATTACCCCCAAGTCCCATGCCATTGGCTGCGTGAGCCCAGGGTAATCATGGGACACGTAGTCCGTATACTACATCCGGTGATTAGAGAGCCGGTTCGCAGTAATTTTGGTGGGAAAGTGGCAAACATACATGTCGTTGTGTCTATATTTTTATTTATCCATCAATTGCATTGGCAAGGCAGATGAAGCAGAGACACTGTTCAAGTGGGGTCGCCGTAAATTGAGGCAACGCAAGTGAAGGACATAAATTTTGGCACCGTTTTTTCTCTTGCGTTGGATGAGTCAACAGACACAAGGAATTTATCCCAATTCAGTGTGATTTTGACTATGAAAAGGACAACAAGACGGGAGGATTTATTCAAGTCCTTCGCTGAGTTTGCTAAAGAAAAAAACCTACCAATGGATAAACTTGTTTCAGTGTGCACTCTGTGTGTGGTGGGGAAAAACAGCATTCGTGGCGCTTCGTGAACATGAAAAGAGATGCATCCTAAGTTTCTCAATGCCTGCATGAAGCAAAATCATCAGCAAAACCATGCAGCACCAGAAGTCGCCTTAACTCATTTGGTCCGAAAAACGTATAAATACGATCTATTTTTAATTGTTTCAGTGTCCCAAAGACATATTTATACGTCTTTTATGTTTTTTTTCCCCCCAAAAAGACATCTATCTGTAGGTCGTGATTCAGTTTAGCTCCAAATCACAAAGCTGAAAATCCAGTAGCGCATTTGGTAAGACCCGCAACCCTATTTAACGGCAATGACGGCCAAGCCACAAAGCCGGTGTGCCGGCAGAAGACGACCGAATGGATGCCATGCGGCGGACGACCGAGCAGAACAACCGGTAGGACACCCGAGATGCCAGACACTGGACGACCGAGCAGAACGACCCGGACCACTAGATGCCGTTGAGTCCGTGTTGCTCGCGAGCAGAGCCCGCAGAGACAAAAAAATTCTTTTTGAGACAGGCAACGATGAGGGAAAAATTTAACCGGCTGTGGCGGCCACAATAGCATCATCTGTCAGTTAGTTATGTGTAAATCAATTGTTACTTTGCTATCAAAAGTAGTGTTGCACCGATACCATTTTTTGGCCCCGATACCGATACCTGGCTGTGCAGTATTGGCCGATACCGATACCAAGCTGATACCACCCCGTTCATATATCTATCTATCTATCTATCTATCATATATTATATATTTTTTCCCAAAGAGCTACGAAAGTGGATGTGAAATCATTGCTCTCAAGGCTTGGTCAGGCTGTTGCATACCTTTGCAAAATAGGAAAAAGTACACTAAACCCTAGTAGACAATAGTTGAACAAACCTTTGGCTCTCAAAAGCCAAAATAGTGCTACATTTGTGAAATTAATAAAACATGTATAATACTAGCCCAACAGTAAGAAAGTAAAAATAAATTCATAATAATAAACTGTGAATGAACTGAATAAACTTTTTTAAACCTCACAAAGTCCATACAGTGCAACTTTCATGAAATTATTGTCACATTCTGCTGCTGGTTAGATTGTGTTTTGTTGCTGGGCTGGTGGTGGGGGAGTTCCTGACGTCGCACCTGAATCCAATGCAGGCTCATCAATGCAGCATTTAAGCACGGGTGATCTCAGAGAAGGCTGCCGAGATATTTGCCTTGCTGATCGCCATTTGACATCTCGCACAATAGTTTCGCTACATTTGCTTGTTACGCCCCTGCATTGGGTTTTTTCTGTTAGTGTGCTGCTCTCGTTTGTAACCTCTACCCTGTGCAGGTATTTGAGTGTTTTTATTTTGGCTTTTTGGCTCGCTGCCTATTGTCTTAGTAACCTTCGAGTTTGTAGCATTGAGCTCCGTCGACCTGCTGTCACGGACTCCTTTTGTTATCTCTACTATCCTGCGATCGCGTGTAATTTTTTGTTTGCAATCATTAAACCCTTGTACGTTTCCCCCGCTTGTTGTCTGCTTCGAGGTTCAACCTTGTTTCCGCATTTGCGGACGCTAACAATTATAAGTAATAATAATTGACCACAGCATCCCGTCTCTCTATTAGCCTCCTTTTTTCGGGAGGGGGGAGTCCCTTATTTCAATTTCTGAAAGGTGGCAACCCTACTTTGGAAATAGTTCCCAAATTACTGCGGCATTTCTTTCAGTAAAAGACAATAAAAGTAAAGTAGACGTAGTGAACTGACCAGAGATTGTTGCTCCGGTCCAGCGCCCTTCCTCTGGAGAGAAGTCCTGCTCTTCCAGGCTCAAACTCGTCGTGTTCGTTCATGTTTCTTCTTCAAATGTTTTATCAGGTTCGAGGTATTTAAACTGGCCGATTTAACTCCACATCTCGAAACTTTCAAGCCGCAAATCTTGCATGCATCCATTGATTTTAATCGACGGGATTTCGATTTTGAAATATTTCCCGACCGCCGCCATTTCTCCTGGTTTATTTTTCCTCCATATGAAAAAGCGCACTTGACATTGGTCAGAGAGGCTATTGACCCGCTCTCATTGGTCTGGAGCAGGCCAATAGCGATAGCTACTTGGTGTTCACGTGTCATCACACAACACAGAGACAGAGTGTAGTGAGCGCCAGGAGGAAAAAAAGGCTGTGGTCAAATGTTATAATAATGGACCGGTAAATGGTATCGGCGCCGTCTTTGCTGGTACTCGCTGATACCGATACCACCATTTCAGGCCGGATCGGCACCCCCTGCCGATACTAGTATCGGTATCGGTGCATCTTTAATCAAAAGCTCTATTTGTCTTGTTGTTTCTGTTATTTTGTAAAAGGAAAACATTATTCAGATTATTGGGATGTAACTAAAGCAACATATAGCTGTGTTAAAGGCAAAGTTATGTTTGAAATGTATGATTTCACAAAAAGCTCAATTTTTCTGTTTTTTCATCAGAAATTGGAAAATTGCTCAACCTAAGCTATTTTCTAATGCTGATTTCTAAAGAATGGAAAAAGATATGAACTTACTTTTTTCTGATGAAAGAAGAGAGTCTAATCTTTCTTTTCGTGGTTCCATGTTTATAAAGGAATAGAACAGAATTTTCTGTTGGCCTTGCAAAATCAGTCAAAATCCAGTAAAACGGCCGGGAGCGAAAGGCCTTGCCCCGGTGAAAATGGCTGGGAGTGAATGAGTTAATGGTAAAAAATACCCATCATTGATTAGCAACAGCATAACAATGTTACTTAAAAGAATTCAGAGACTAACCCAAACCCTTGTACTTTAAAGTGTTGAAATTACATAAAATGCATACATTACTTTTAATTTTAGTTTTAAACATATTGTATGGCTCTCACGGAATTACATTTGAAAAAATGTGGTGTTCATGGCTCTCGCAGCCAAAAAGGTTCCCGACCCCTGCTCGGGAGTCAAGATAATACTCCTTCCCAACATGGCAATGATTGCTGAGGATTTAATAACGGACATGTTAAGACTTAGAGCACGTTGACGCAGGAAATTCGGACCCTGAGCACGTGGCTTACAAAACACAGCGGTTTATCGCGAGAGACAGCACATGGAAGGAGCACCAGCTTGACTCCAGAGCCAAGTAGCTGGACTCGTTCAACTCAAACCCCGCCTACTCCACGCCCGCCGTTTGATAAGCCAATGACAGATAAAATTATTTCATGCGGCCACACGGGGAACAAGAGTGCAAGAATCAAATAAATAATAGTGAAATAGATAAATGTTGAAAAAAAATAAAGACTAAAATAGAGAAATAAAAATTGAAATCAATAAAAATTTTAAATAAACATATATTGGAATAAATAAATGTTGAAATAAACAAAAAAGGAAATAAAAATCGAAACAAATAAATATATAAAAATTGAAATAAAATTTTATTTATTCACCTAAAACAGTTTAATGTCTTTTCGGTTGAGAGATGATAAGGGAATAACCATACCGTTCTTATTAATGTATGTGGATTATTAAATTTCATTTTCCAATCAGATTTCAGTGCTTAACAATCAGCCTGTCTTCACAATCATTAGTCCTGGCCCTTTGCAACCAAATTTCAGGTTGGTAATTGTAACAATAGGTCAAGATCTGAGCTGGTGGAAAAAAACTGGAGTGCTATGCCCAGATTCCAAGTTTTTATTCTGATGGACAATCACAGATGTGGTTCTAATTGAACTCCAGAGTGAAAGTCATTTAGAAAAATAAATAGACCGTAACCAAGTCATATATCAGGTTGGATTACATATTAAGTTTACACAATCAGAAATTGATGTAAAGGTTTTCCCTGAAAGAATTTGAAAGTTAGGATTATTAACGTTGGACTATGCCTAACTTTGTTTGTATTCATCCACTTAATTAGGTTTACTAGTACAGTGGGGCAAATAAGTATTTAGCCACCACCAACTGTGCAAGTTCTCCTACTTGAAAAGATTAAAGAGGCCTGTAATTGTCAACATTGGTAAACCTCTACCATGAGAGACAGAATGTGGAAAAAAAAAAAAAGAAAATCACATGGTTTGATTTTTAAAGAATTTATTTCCAAATTAGAGTGGAAAATAAGTATTTGGTCACCTACGAAGAAGCAAGATTTCTGGCTGTCAAATAGGTCTAACTTCTTCTAACGAGGCTGCACTCGTTACCTGTTTTAATGGCACCTGTTTTAACTCATTATCGGTATAAAAGACACCTGTCCACAACCTCAGTCGGTCACACTCCAAACTCCACTATATGGCCAAGACCAAAGAGCTGTCGAAGGACACCAGAGACAAAATTGTAGACCTGCACCAGGCTGGGAAGACTGAATCTGAGATAGCTAAAACGCTTGGTGTAAAGAAATCAACTGTGAGAGCAATTATTAGAAAATGGAAGAACTTCCAGACCACTGATAATCTCCCTCGATCAGGGGCTCCATGCAAGATCTCACCCCGTGGCGTCAAAATGATAACAAGAACAGTGAGCAAAAATCCCAGAACCACACAGGGGGACCTAGTGAATGACCTACAGTGAGCTGGGACCACAGTAACAAAGGCTACTATCAGTAACACAATGCACTGCCAGGGACTCAAATCCTGCACTGCCAGACGTGTCCTCTTGCTGAAGAAAGTACACGTCCAGGCCTGTGTGCGGTTCGCTAGAGAGCATTTGGATGATCCAGAAGAGGACTGGGAGAATGTGTTATGGTCAGATGAAAACAAAATAGAACTTTCTGGTAGAAACACAGGTTCTCATATTTGGAGGAGATAGAATACGGAATTGCGTCCGAAGAATACCATACCCACTGTGAAGCATGGGTTGGAAACATCATGCTTTGGGGCTGTTTTTCTGCAAAGTGACTAGGAAGACTGATCTGTTTAAAGGAAAGACTGAATGGGGCCATGTATCGAGAGATTTTGAGTGAAAATCTCCTTCCATCAGCAAGGGCATTTAAGATGAGACGTGGCTGGGTCTTTCAGCATGACAATGATCCCAAACACACAGCCAGGGCAACAAAGGAGTGGCTTCGTAAGAAGCATTTTAAGGTCCTGGAGTGGCCTAGCCAGTCTCCAGATCTCAACCCCATAGAAAATCGGTAGAGGGAGTCGAAAGTCCGTGTTGCCCAAAGACAGCCCCAAAACATCACTGCCCTAGAGGAGATCCGCATGGAGGAATGGGCCAAAATACCAGCAACAGTGTGTGAAAAGCTTGTGAAGAGTTGCAGAAAATGTTTGACCTCCGTTATTGCCAACAAAGGGTACATAAAGTATTGAGATGAACTTTTGGTATTGACTAAATACTTATTTTCCACCATGATTTGCAAATACATTCTTTAAAAATCAAACAATGTGATTTTCTCTTTTTTTCCCCACATTCTGTCTCTCATGGTTGAGGTTTACCCATGTTGACAATTACAGGCCTCTCTAATATTTTCAAGTGGGAGAAGTTGCACAATTAGTGGTTGACTAAATACTTATTTGCCCCACTGTAGATATTGGACATAATTTAATTATGACAACTGTCATAATAAAATCAGGTCCAACACAACGTATATCCAAACAAAAACAACAACAAAAACCCAGCATGTATTGATGCATGTTGCACGCAGAACATCCTTACCTACATGAAAAATCATGTATAATATTTTTTTTATTTAGTGGCACTTTAAAGAGGGGAGAGGAGGTTCATTTAGATAGGCCATTCTTTTATAAAAGAAGCGCTTTGCCACTATTCTGTGGATAACACTGTAGCATGGTATTCAAAAATATACACTCATATTTAAACATAGTCTAATGATTTGAGTGTCATTATATGGCAGAAGTGTTCCAAGAGTACAGAAATAGTGTTGTTGTTAGCTGCAGTTGGTGTTGCCGTCTGATTTGTGTCCTCATTGTAACAGAGAACTGGTGCAAGGAATCATAATCCTGCATTCCATGCTTCTGATGAGAGGTACTGCAATAAACACACAACAAGCATCTCAAGGTAAGCAGAGCTGCAAACATGGCACAGACTCACATTAGCATCTGAGAAGCAGCTCAAAGTTGAATACTAGACCGATTTTGACATATGTTGTGTGCCTTACCCGTGTAGCTCACGTTAGCGTCCCATCCCTCTTTTCGCCATGCAGACTTCCTGGTTTCATCTCGAGACTGAAGGTTTTCATAAGCTGTATCATACGCACAAAGCATGAATAAAAAATGCCAAGTCTGCAATGTAACCTGCTAACAAATATGCAGAAAAACTAAAGCACAGCCTTCAACCAATTCTCTTGATGTTTTTTTGGGTGCCTAAAAGCTACCAGTGAAAACTAGGCAATTCATTTCAGTCGGTGATTACTGCTGAATAGAGGGGGCTAAAATGCCGCCCCAACACTCAGCTGATTACCCTTAAATAAGATTTGAAAAAAAATATATATATATTAAAGCTGCCACTAATTAGATCACACCTGTGAAACATGTTAACAATAACACTCCGGCAAAATAAATAAATCAATAAAACGCAGGTGCCTTCCTTTTATGTGACCTCAAAGTGATGAGATGGTTGAAAGTGATGAAGTGGTTTTACACTTACCCCACAAGTGATGGACGACGTACAGATCGCCAATCTGCGAGAAGAAGCCCCCAACGGCCTCGTTGTTTTCCTGCCTGTATTTGATGGCCCTGGCCCTAATACAGATAGAGATTACAGCAATACGTGGTTGAAGAGCAGGTGTTATATTCTCAAATTACGCAGAAGGCGTCAGGGCTTACCAGTGGTTGCCCCATTCGATCATGGTCCCTGGCTTAAAGTAGAAGATGCGTTAGCGAGCAGCCAAGTGTTTTCCAGTCCATTAAAAGATGTCAAATTGGACCTTTAACAAGTAGCAATGAAGGATGTCCCTTGGATTAAAGAACTGGACCTTACTTTGTGTGCAATGCTGGGGCACAGTCAAATCACAAAGAATTGAATCCAATTACTCTTTTTATTGGAATTAATGGGATCAATAAACACATACGGCGACATTCATTAATTAAAACACATGGCTTTTGTTTAAAAAAAACAAAAAACAAAACAAAACATGAATTTATGATAATTCTGGATTTTTACTTAAACGGACGACAAATAAATCCTTTTTTTTCCCGCTTTTGATGTTTTTTTGTTGTTGTATTTTTGCAGGACTTGTTAGGGATATACAGTACATTTTAGGCAGTAATTATACACAATACATATCTTTTTTTATATATACTGTAATTTTTGGACTATAAACTGCTACTTTATTCCCTCATTTTGAATTTTGCGGCTTATAGTCCAGTATGGCATATGTTATATTGTTGATTTATTTGGGTTAATGGGTAACACTTTATTTAACAGCGGCATCATAAGACTGACATAAGACCGTTCTAATTATGACATGACACTGTCAAGGGCATTAAGGAATCCTTATGACAGACGTCATTAAGTATCATCCGGCAAATTTTGTCAATAATTCCATTGGATCTTTTACATCCATTCAAAAGTGAGATAATTTGCCAGATGACACTAAATGACATCTGTCATAAGCATTCATTAATGCTCATGACAGTGTCATGTCATAATTATGGCGATCTTATGACAGTCTTATGATGCCGCTGTCAAATAAGGTGTTCCCGGTTAATATGTTTTGTGTAAATATCCCATAATACAGTGAGGGCAGCTGGGCTGGTTTGTATCCCGATCCGGCTTATCTATGAACAAATGCAGTTTTCCTGTCAAATTTGGTGGGTGTTGGCTTTTAGTCAGGTGAGCCAATTAGTCCGAAAATTACGGTGCATAGAAATTGATGGTGATAAATGTCTATGTGAAAGATTTTTTTCCCCCCAAACAGAACAGATACTCATGGCCATAGATTTTTTAAAAATAGTAATTGATGGAATACTTTAATTTAAAGGAACTGATGGCAATACAATAATTTTGGCTGGAACTGTGGCAATACGTATGTGTTTTCCTACGGGAAATGATGTGTTTGATTAAATTGCTTTTGTTTTTGTTTTTGTTTTTTTACAGGAATTAACTGCATGGGAATCATAGGCATTTACGGGAATTCATGAGAATATGTAGGTTTTTCTTTAACCAGGAATTGATAGCATGGATAGGAATCGATGGTGAACCATCCGGGCCAGCAAGGCCTTCCCTTCTGGCCTAAACTTAACCAGAAATCATGCTCACATTTGTATTTTAAATATGATGATAAATTATATCAAATAATAGATTAAATTAGATTATGATGATGAATAAGATTAAAGTTCATTTCAAATTTTTAATTTATGCAGTGTTGTAAGTTTAACTTGCCTTTTATTTGTATAGTAGACAGAACCATGCAGAGTGATACGTTTTAATTTCTGATGCAGGTTTATTGATTTTTAGAATTGTGGTCATGCAACGCCCAGTTGTGTGCAAGTCTGTATCTGAGTATTATTTATTCAATTGTGGTGTTATGAATGTCATGGCATTATAAAGGCTATTTGTTCAAGTGGAGCATCCCTGATTCGGACCTAGATGTAAAATGCACAGCCTGCCACTGGCAGTAACGTGTCTCTTTACAGGAATGGATGATATACTATAGAAGTCACTTTTTATAGGGATTGGTGAGTATACAAGGTTTGTACAGACAGTGGAATGCATGACTTTTATAAGAAGCTTGAAAGGAAAATGTTTTTGTTAACCTGTCTAGCAGCCAAAGTTAAGCCTTAGGATATTTTGACTGGCACTTTAATAAAATGATGACCGCCCGCCAGTGACGTGCGGTCAGGGGAGGCAGGTGAGGCAGAGCCTCACCTGGCATCATGACAAAAAAATATTTATAGCATTAAATTTATATTAATATTTGTCCATTGCTCTTTATGTATGACTCATTTCAAACATTTTTTATAGTCAAAATCGCTGAATTTGCCTATTTCCTGTTCAAATAAAGAAATGAAACGAGAGGTGCGGCAACAATGAGTAAAGCCTCACCTCTGATTGCGCAATCCACAACAAACTGGGTTGATACATGGAATTGGAGCGTGCTGGTTGCCGTACATCTGCATGTCGCCATTATAATGTTTCCAGATACGTTTATTTGACCTGATTTTCCACAGTCTGGCTAATGTCTTCATCCCTTAAAGTTTAATGTTTGTTAGCGACATATTTAGTTTTGCTGATGGGAAATAAAACCGCAGTGAAAAGGCACAGGTTGCGGCAGATAGTACTCTGCCGCACTGCAAGGGGGCGTACGTGAAACTGGACTTTCCGTTAAAAGTGGACGCGGTTAACACAACACCGGAGCTAAAAGGTTTGCTTCAAACTACGAGACAGAAGATAACTCGCGCTTTTCAAACGGACTGGTACACCCGAAAAGACTGGCTATGTGGCTGTCCTTCGAAAAATTGCATTTGCTGCTTTCCCTGCCTTTTCTTCTCAACTTGTGCCAATGTCTGGACTAACATGAGATATTGTGACATTGAAATACTACCACAAAGCCTCAGCAAACATGAGAGCTCGACCACTCACATTCAAAGCCTGATTGCTTTAAAAACTTTTGGAAGCTCATGGATCGATTTGGCTTTGACGAATAGCGGAAGCTCAACAGTAGCATTCTCAACGTTAAGGTAAAGAAAAGAGTTTAAAGGACCTCATTAATGCAACCTGCATCCTGGCTAAACAGGAGTTAACATTTCGTGGTAACGATGAGTGTGTAGCTCTTCTAAACATGGCATATATGTAGAACGATTACATGGTTTTGCTGAGAAAGATGAAAGGTTAGCTAGACTTTTGGACACATCCACTGTATTTTCTGGCTTGTCAAATAGAACACAGAACGATCTAATTGAAGCAATCCTGTCAATTGAGGCGGAGAGATGTTTTTTTTTTTTTTTAAAGTAAAGGAAAATAAGGAGGACTTTTACAAAAAGGGCGTAGGTTTGCATAGGGACGGTAGGGACATAACACTACCAACTTTTCAGGATGCTAAAATTGTCCCCACCAACTTTTAAGCAACCTTACCTTTTTTGCATGATATAATGTTCAGTTATATAGAGAATTTAGAACTTTCACTAGTTCCATATGTTGTAAGGATAGAATTGACCCTGCCATTATTAAGTGTATTATTTTCATTATGTTTATGTTAGCTAATAAAAACCAGACATTTATTCAGGAAGTTTTCAAAATGTTTCTTTAGTATTTTTTTTAAAACAAAGGTTTGAATCGAACAGTGTATCATCTGAACCAATGCATGTAAAAGTTATCAGAAGATAAGGATTTATTTTGCATTGATCATTTTGCCTATTAATTGATTAGGTTCATATACATGAGAAATGTGGCCCTTTGCCCCCTTCATCCAATCTGTTTGGTCTAATTAATGTCCCGTCCCCAGCAAAAAGTGTACCTACATGCAGGTTATGCTGTTATATCGTCCCTACGAATGTTGAGACCAAACTTATGCCCTTCCAAAGTAACGCCGGTTTTTGTGGTGAAGGACAGGCGCAAGATCACAAACAGTTTTCATTTCAATCTTATTAAAAAAAAAAAAAAAAAAAAAAAAAAAAAAAAAAAAAAAAGAGCTTAGACCAAGAAAAATACAATAGAATATTTAAAATCTAAATTTTGGCCTTAAATAAAATATTCTTTGTTTTCCTTTTCACACTTTTTGTTTAGCAATCTGTAATAAATTGATTAAAGTATCAGAATTAAAAGTTTTAAAAACAACTGAATATTTCACTAAAGGTCAGAATTGAATTCTGCGGTTTTGTACACCACTCTTTACTCTCATTTATGTTGCATGAATTATAGAATTGCGACGACCAACACATTGAGGGTGTAGAGCAAATGCATGTTATTTTCTTACTTTTACGCATCGATAATATGTACCGTGTGTGCGTGTTTTGTGAAGAATGCTGATAGGATATGAAATAACCATTAGCCAATTGAATAAGCTACCCTTTTTGGTTTATATATTTGGAAATCTGACACTAAAGGAGTCAGTGCCTCACCAACCATGAACCTCACCGCACGTCACTGCCGCCCGCTCCCAAAATGCGACCACAAGCAGTGGAAGTTCACAAAACTTTTTATTTTATTTTTATTTTATTTTATTTTTTTTTAAGAAAAGAAGAAACGGAAGGCAGGAGACAAGCAAAAAAATAAAAAATCTACCTTGATTGAGTAGCTCCTCATTTCATATATGTTTGGTCCCGGTCTGGGAAGAGGTTCATTCCAGAAACTGAACTCCAACAGGAGTTGATTCCGCCTGGAATTCAGCATTTTTGCTCTCTCTCGCCGGAATTCTAAATATTCCTGTGGACAAACCAACTTGTTTGTTGAAATAGCAACTCAGTGTCAAGCTGATTATCTCTTTCAGGCGATGGTACCTTGTTGACTTTGAGCTTGTTGAGGCACTCAGTCAGGGCAGGGTAGCCCCCTCTGTAGCGCCATAGGTGCACTGCAGAGAAGCCAGGTGAGGTTTTCAACCAAACACAATAGACACTTGCGTATTAGGACTGGGTTGCTGGTTAGCTAGTTTGAATACATTTAAGGTTTTTCCAAGTGATGGATCTGGGAGTGTCTGAAGCAGGTCTCATTTGAATTGCAAGTTTGTAGATAAGAGCAATTGGGGAAAAAATGCCACTAGAGGGCAGCGATGCATCATTTTTGATAAGCGATCAGACCAGTTGGCATGCAGTTCCACCATCACACAATACAATGTGTGAGCAGAACACAGGGGGACATTCAAATGACTCAAGTATTTTTTTTTTTTTTTTTTTTTTTTTTAAATTTATTTTAGATACAAGTCATTACTGGATTTTTGTTGTTGTTGCTTTGACTTGAATTTTTAAAAATTCTAAATACAATTAGAATAAATACAGGCCTTTTAGGTGAGCCTAAACCTACAGCCACAGCTCAACATTACTGCCATTAGAACAAAAATAATTGAATTATTTTCTTTAGAAAGAACGTGTGTATGACTCGTATCATGTTTACATTATACACACTCTTTCTCAACACAGACAGTTGCCAGAGAGAAAAAAAAACACGTTTTATCACCGCTAGACAGACTAAACACGGCTGAAGTTAAATCATATATGAGGTATTGCCTCCTTGGCAGCCATTAGGGCTGAACGATATTGGAAAAAAACATTGCGACTTATTGGGGGTTTCGCGATTTATATTGCAATATTAAAACTAGAAGAATTTCCACTAGATGACTTGAATAGCTTTGTTTGGGAAGACTTTGGTTGGCTCACCATGACCACATTGTATTCATATAATACAATTTAGTCCAGGGTAAGGGGATTCATCAGTGAATTATGAAGATATATAAGTATAACAAAGGGATCCAGTAGGCCATAACCCTGCACACTTGCTGCTTTTATGAAGCAAAACAAAAGTTTACATGTTCAAAAACAAAACAAAAAAATTGCACGTCCTGCGATAGGACTATTGCGTATGCACATATCGCCATGGCGATTTTCAAACGATATATTTCCTGCAGGCCAAGCAGCCACCCTCCGCAAACATGTTTTTCATGTCGGTTGGCCCTCCTCCTCTAAGCCGCGGCCGTCTGTAACTCTTCTGTAGCCGAAATATTCCCATACCAGTAATTTTGTTTTCTTAGATGGGGAAAAAAGTTCAGGAGTTTCACCTCCTCCATCCATCGTGTAGCACAGCTGACTCACCAACACTGAGCAACAACCAGTGGAGGAGATTTGAGCCTTACAGCTGCACCCTGGGATTTCTCCATGCATTTTTGTATATTAAAATAGCTAATACTTAAGGGACGGAATGATGGAAAATTTTTGCGGATTGAAACCTTGACGTTTTCATACTTGAAACCCGTAATCGGCACGTCTAGCTGTGAGTGAAGTTAACGCACCAGAATGCAGTCTTAATGTATGTTCCTTGTCATATATATTCAAAATCTCACTTTTACTTTGTCACATTAAAAAGGCTTCAACTTGTCTAAATTCCTGTGTATATTGACGCAAATGGGCCGCTGTACTGTTACCTGCTTGGTCCTGTTCTCCATACCAGGTGTTCCAGCTTCCTACTACCTCACATGGATACTCTGTGTCCTGATGTAGTTTCTTTTGTACCTCTGCCCTAAAAAAAAAAAAAGAAAAAAAAAAGACCAACATTAAAGCGTGGAAAAATACCAATGAAAACTAACCAGAAAATAAAATGCTCACTCTAGATTGTTATATGCATCCAGACACTCTGGCTTGACATTGTGAACTGAAAAACAGGCAGACATAAAATTGTTGCTCATACAGAGGTAGCTCAATTTCATAACAAGACAATTTACAAACACTTCAGGTTGCTTTTTTGCCTGGTTGCTATAGCAAAATTTGAGCTAGGAGTGAATATAATAACTCGCAATCTTGCATAGCTTTTTCCAGTAATAGGGGCCCGTTACCAGCATGATTGAACACAGAGCCACTAACTCTAAGCCATCAATCATCACCACAACAACAACGAATAAGGGTACACATTTCACTGAAGACTGGCTCGAACGGCATTATAGCTGAAAGTAACCAATTTCAAACAGATAATTGAAAAGTTACAAAGGGAACATGAAAAAAGAAACAAATTGATTTCTACTCTACCAAAACGTCAGCCAAGAGGACGCAAGTGTAAAAGCAGATTAATACATAGTAGGCCTGCAACGAAAAATTATAATTATTGATTCATTTTTAATATTTAGCCGAGTAATGGAGGAGTTCATTTCATTCAATCAACTCAAGAGTGCAAAAAATTCATAAATACATAATGATTGAGAGTTACTGGTGTGTTCCGTAACATGTCGGAAAAACGACAGAAATGTTGATTATTGTTTTCCAAATTAAAAGCAGATTATTAGCAAATATGGGTATATATAGGGGGCCACAAATTAGGGAAATTTTTACTGGTGAGACACTAAAATTCAGAGAACTTTCACATTTTAGGTTGAATAAGGTCTCCAAACACTTATCAAAATAGTTTTGATTAATTTGATAAATCTCTAAATAAATACTATGTTTACATTTTTTTTTTTACACTTGACATTTATGACACAATATACAGTATACCTTGAAATTAATTTCAGGCCATTTCGCTAATATGTTTTTTTCCCCATGAATTTGATTCACTAAAAACAATAAAGCCAATTCACCCTTTTTTTATTTGATCAGCCAAAGTACGGATACACCCTGAGTTTAATAATGCGAATGCCTTTTGTTTTTTCCAGAATAAAAAAAAAAATGCTCCAACTTTTTTCATGTTACTTGAGCTCACTTATCACTAAAATGTTTTGGTGTCAATTTGTGCCAACCTACATTGGATTTTATACAGGTTGCTGGATTCCTGCTTGGACAGCAAGTTGGAGTGGGCATCTTTCCTGGCGCCTGCTTTGTGTACTGAGGATCGGGCAGAACGGAACCAGCCCCCAAAGTCACTCTTGGAAAAATTCCTACCAGTGCAGATGAAAGGAATATGGTGACGTACATTGTGAAAAAATGTCGGAGATTGTAGATAAACGGCCAGAAGTTCCCTTTTTGGCATCGATACACTCCAGAGACATCATGCAGCAACTTTTAAATAATATCTATCTCACGAAACTAGCACAAAACAAGATGCATCCTTCAAATATGGCCATGGCCCTACAAAAATTGAAATATAAAAGGAATGTATTTAAAACACCCACAAGCTACTAAATGAGGATGAATAACAAACATTTGTCCAGCCCCAATGGTGCTCACCTCCCCCAATGAAACAGGTGAAAAAACGAGCTCACCCAAGACACAACCTAAAAAGAGCTGTTCATTATTGATGTATGGCAACACACCACAAATAAAATACACGTTTCACTTTTTGATATTGGGGAATGCATTAAAAGAACACTTCATGTGATAACCATTCAATTGATTTTTAAAAGAGATGGGCCATCAGCTAATGACAGCCACGGTCCTCAATTGGTCAACATCAATGTTCAGCATGTTAGTGCTAGTCTGCTCGCAAGCTAAAATTGTGCATTTCAATGCACTCTGACAAAATTTCTACAAGGGTTTTATTTAAAAAAAAATAAAAAAAAATGCCTATAGCGTTTCCACATCGCCATATTTTTGATGCATTACGCATTCATTTCTCATTTTTTGGTAAAAAAAAACATGCAAAGGCATACTTCCCATACGTATAATAATTGTGTCCTTTTAAATAATGGCATGTGCAGTTCATCCCCTGATGTATTTACCAAATTTGCCTTTCTAGGCACTTTGTCCAGGCTGATGGCCTAATATTTAATGCCTAGCATTAGCTGGCCCTGCTAAAACACACCTACAGATTAATTGGTGTTTGACATCTATAGACCCTACCCACGTGACGTCACAACTCCGCTCTCCTGAATGGTACCGCCCAATTGTCCGTCAAAACATAGTGTTAATCTGTTACGGCTACGTACATTCCTCCTATTTACGGCGTGTTTTTCTGCTCCTTAACATTAATAATCAAAATGGTGAAGGCGTGTGTGGCTGTTGGTTGCACTAACAGAGAAGATGGAAGGAGAGACTTGAAGTTTTACCGTATTCCGAGGGATCCAAAGAGGAGAGCGAAATGGACGGCTGCAATTCGACGTGAAAACTGGGCACCAAAAAATCACCACAGACTATGTAGTAGTCATTTTATATCCGGTAAGATGCATTTAAGATATACTTAGAGGGTTTTGGGCTGACAAATAACCACAATTAAGATCATTGCTAGGCTAATCGCCGACAACATACACGTATGTATTTAGTGAGAGTGCTATCGCTAAACCATATAAACATTAAAAGCCTTAACTCCATTGACAAATGACATGAAATACATTAGACTTGACAGTGGATGTTAGCAATAACAAAAGATTTTGAATTGAAAATTTCGTAACTCACCTTTCCAAGCACAAGATAGATTCCTGCCGAATTTTCGTGGACGAGGACCTGTTTCACCCAACCAGCAACGAAGTATTTATAAGCCTCCACGCTCTTGAAGTTTTTCAAATTTTCGTGAGAATAGGCTGATTTTGTGTGGACAAGATAATTGTAAATATCAGCGTAGCAGATGTCAGGTAGACAGGGCGAAGACAGTGGGTCGAAAAACATCGATTTGGGCATCAAATATGGATCTGGCGACTGTATAGAACGAAGCTTTTCCACATAACGACTTTTATGCAACACATCCAGTGAGTTTACGGCATCAGAAAGCACCGGGTCTTCCATGAAATGCATTTTAAATTCCTAGATCAATTGAAACCAATGCTAATACAGAGACAAAATGACGAACAAGTGGGCGGAACCATACAGCGAGCACGTGGTTTTGTGACGTCCGTGGGTAGGGTATATTAAAGTTGAGGCCACTACGTGTGTGAGTAAACATTTTTTTCAGTGTGATGGCACTTGGCAAGTATTAAAAGCTAGGTATTTTTTCTTTTTTCAAAAGTAATTTTTCATCATCGTTCCAATCATGAATACCTACCTTTTTGTCCCATTAAAAACTGCAGCTTGAAACAAAACAAGAATAAATTGTGACAGAAGGGATAAGCGCCAGCTGCTTTGTTTGCGTTGCTTTACAGGACAAAGTTCAAAAGTCCAGCAAATGATTAAATCAAGTTTGTAATGGCTATGTAAAAAAAATATACAAATAAACTCTTTTATTAACAAAAAACGAAGTATTTAAAAAACATCAAAGACATCAAAAAAGAAAAATTATGTATCAGTAAAATTGAAATACATCACTCATTGTTGATTGAGCCAAAACTTCACGTGTAAAATGACAAATCAAATAAAACAATCCAATTGCTGGAATATGGTTGCATGACATTGGGGAAATGAAACCACTAAGAAATAGTAAATATTTTCAATTTTTTGTTTTGTTTCTCTTAATTCCTATGTCAGATAATCTTGCAGCACCAGCACACTGCATCTAACTTACCGTAACTCGACTGAGCCTGACAGTGCATTTAGTGACTAAAGTTAGTATTTAAAAGCATTAACGCAACTTCACTCACCTAGCCAATTGCCTCCCAGCATAGCACCTGGAAAACAAGTGGTGGACTGAGCCATTTGGTACCATGATGATGAGGCACCGAGGACTCCCTGTCAAACTTATTTTTGGGGGAGCTCGTAAACTAACACACACATACACTGTTGGTTAATGTTTAGCTTTCCTCTTAACTACTCACCGGTTGATGGGGTCACATGTCACAGCACGTGTCCGGGTTAATCGATGGTTCGCAATCAGTCAAACTTAATCATTTGATCACTGCAGTTGATGGTCTAGCACAGTGGTTTGCAAACTTATTCCACCTCCGGAAGAAAAACTTTTGGGATCTCCAAGTACCACGTTAACATACAAGTGTAATGTTGCAATATTATGACAGGAAGAACTGATTGTCCAAGCACAAAATGGCAATTATAAGAGATTTACATTTAACATTATATATCAATACATTCAGAATATTATGAGGAAAAAACAAAATTATAGCAAAGTGACGTCTTGATAATTTTCCAAGAATAAAATTGAAATATTATGTGAAAGGAAATCAAGCCTATCATGTTTTTGGGATGTGGGAGGAAACTGGGGGGCCCAAAGAAAATCCAAACAGGCATGGGGAGAACATGCAAACTCCATACAGGAAGGCCAGAGCCCGAGATTATACCCTTGATCTCAGAGCTTTGAGGTAGATGTGTAAACCACTCGTCTATCCACCATGCTGCCCATAAACATTAAAAAAAAAAAAAAAAAAAAAAAAAAAAAAAAAAAGCAAATAAGTCTCGAGTGCCCCTTAAAACACATTTTTCTCTTGTCCAACTCCAGTAATGACCAAATGCAATGAAAATAAAAGTTAAAATGACATTGAAATTTCATTTTTGTGGTTTAATACTGTCTCTTGCAACTGTCAGAACATTTGTTTCAATAAACATAAAGTTTATAACAATAACTACTTTACGTAGAACCTGTTCCCAGAACATACACACAAACACTGTGATATGCCAACATTGTAAACACCAAATAAATCACGTAACAAAAATTGTACCATTGATCTGTAAGATGAGCCTTTAATAGTTTATTACATATTATCAATAATTCTGGAATGACCCTGTATATCCTGTATTTATCTGGGGCCTTTCCTATCCAAAATGCACACATCAACTTGCAAACAACTTCCATGTTGCGTCCGTCGGTTGGTCAATCAATCAATATATAAATAATATAAAATAGAGCCTTGTGGCACCCCGCAAGACAGAGAAGTTTGTGAGGAGGAAAATTCCCCAATCATTACCAAGAAGATCCTATGTTCCAGGTACGAAACACTTCTGGTATAATTATTAAACACTTGTACTGTAATGTGTGGATTTGTAAAAATAAATAAACCATCACATTGCTTTTCAACAAAATGTGGAACTGAAGTAAGGATGAAAGGATAGGTCAGGGGTTATCAAATTGTGGCCCACTGCCCAGTTTTTATTGGCCTCCAGCAGTGGTGGAACAAATGAGATTGGGGCCCTAAACCCATATAATAAATATCATCAACATCTGCAGATCTCTTTACATAGTTTTCTTTCCCCACCTGATCACATGGAGAAAAGATTAACAGTTATACCTCATTTTTGTTTTGACGAGTCCATTGAAGGTGCCATTGGTAAAAGAAATTAGGGCTGCCATGAGCCCGGCTTCCACTTCTGTTGTTTGCATAAATACTAAAAACAATTTTGAAAGCCTCGCTTTTATTGCAAACCAACAAACCATTTGGGTTCAGATACTTCAAATAAAACATAATTGAAATACTCAATGCAAAAACAATGTCAAGTGCTCTAAATATAGAGGAAAATAATATGAACAAAAAGTGACTTTGAAGCATTCTATGAATCAAAATCCTTACACAACTAATCAATTCTCAACGACTGCTTTGATTGTTGACGAGTGTGTTTCTGCATGTGCGCTGTCAACGTGGATCTCTTCAAAAAGTTTTTGTGGCAAAAGTGAGCAAGCAAAGGTTTTTTTCATCAGTGTGTGCCCTCCTGTGTCGACTCATAGCAGACTTGTGAGAAAGGTTTTTTCCGCAAACTGAACAAGTAAAAAGTTTCTCTCCTGTATGTCTTCTCATGTTTTCTTTAGCAGCGAAGCGTTCACTGCAAATTGAGCAGGTGAAAGGTTTTTCGCCCGTGTGTCGCTGTGTGCGCAATCAAAAAGACCTTGCGAGCAAATTTGACACCAGAAATGGAGCAAATGAAAGGTTTTTCTCCTGTGTGTCTTCTCATGTGTTTAGTCAAGTCGGACTTGTACGAAATGTTTTTCTCACAAACAGAGCAGGTAAAAGGTTTCTCTCCCGTGTGTGCTGCTGTCTGTGTGGACTATCAAGTGGCCTTGTGAGCAAATTTTTCAGCACAAAATGAGCAACTGTAAGGTTTTTCGCCTGTGTGACTGTTGAACAACTGAAGCGGTTCATCAAGCAAGAATGGGAAAGAATTCCACATGAGAAGCTAAGAGAATTGGTCTCCTCTCTTTCTAAACGCCTATTGAGCGTTCTTAAAAGGAAAAGTGATGTAACGAAGTGGTAAACATGCCCTTTCCCAACTTCTACTGCACTTGTTGCAGCCATGAAATTCTAAGTTAATTATTATTTGAAAAATAAAATAAAGTTTATGAGTTTGAGCATTAAATATGTTGTCTTTGTAGTGTATTCAATTGAATATAGGCTGAAACGGATTTTCAAATCATTGTATTTTGTTTTTATTTAACATTTTACACAATTTCCCAACTTCAACTGAAGCCGGTTTGTAGTTACCTAAACCCAGGGGTGAAAGTGGGTCAGAAAGGTCAGGAACACAGTTCCGGTATAAGATTTAGGGCTAGAATGCTGTTCGGGTACACGGTGCTTTGATTTTGAATGGAATTTTATTGTCACCATCATCGGTATCATTGACAATCATTGACAATTACAAAATGTGATATGATTTGCCCGAAGGAACCGAAGAAGAAGACAAAGGCGGACGGGATGAAGCATATGCTTATCAGTTTCCCGTCCCCCATACAACTAAAGACACACATTCAGGCATGGAACATACATCAAAACTGTTCAATAACACAGTCAACAATCTGGGTTTAGTAACTCAGCGTCCAGTCAAGCAGCTCGATTAATTTCAGGGCGTACAAGGTTATGGCTTTGTCATGTCCCTGACATTTTTGCATCTGTTTGCTGTGAAACATTTTGTTGTGGCTATGTGTGTGGAAAAAGTGATTATGTGTTATCACAGCTGGTGTGAGTAGCGACTCAAAATGCTTTTCTTATAAGTCTCTTAAAAGGATACATTGCTAAGGTGTGCATGGTGGCAACAGTTGGCGCACACAAAGGTCACTGTAACAGTTTCATCAGACATGAATGTGTGAGAAAATCAAACAACATGCTGTACATATTTTATCCCAAGATTAATGTCTCCACAACGAAAACATGCTTATTATTCGTTTTATACAGTATCTTTTCCATATACTCAGTAAACTAGACATTTGAATCAGGAGCTCGGTAGACACAGCAGATAATTATGTTTTTACAATTGGGGATTATGAGCTCAATTGTATTACATTCCAGGAAATTGTCAATCATAATTGCAACACCCCCTCCCCTCTTAGATGCCCGATTCATTTGTGTCATGTTATATCCGTGCAAATTAAAGTCAGAGCCTTTGTTATCTTTAGTAGATAATCCTTAATGTGTTCAAGATTCTTGTAGAGATTCCTGCCGTTGATAAGTTTCAGCTTACCGTCCACATCCACGAGTTGTTATACTGGTCGGCTGTGTAGTATTTACAGTTATCTAGCTATTGTAGTCAGCTGGTCAAGACTCGTAATAGCTTTAATCTTCATATCTTGCGTCTTGGCAAGGATCCTGCAATCCGATACCCAGGTGTTGGCTATTTTCCCAGCTTTCTTGAGTTGACGTGCTTTTCTTGCAATTTCGGCATTTCGGCGAGTCAAGTTGTCATTCAAAAAAATCTTCGACCCTTTCAGGTGGCGGCGCTGGTTAAGCAGGGCAGTCTTGGTCTTGTGGTCTGCAAGCTTCATGAGCACTGTGGCCGGTCCTCTGCCCCCAGATGGGAGCAGAAGACAGCGACGGATGTCCAGCCGTTCCATGTTTATTCCATACTCTTTCAACTTAGCAATTGCCAGTTGCGCCACTGTGTCCCCTGGGCCAGGCGTCAGTTGTAATCCAGAAATGATGAGCTCATTTGCGCGTGGGCACTGGTCGAGATCGTCAGCCAAAATTTCCAGCCTCTTGATCCGAACATCTCTCTCCTCGACCGCTTGCTTG
Organism: Corythoichthys intestinalis; assembly: GCF_030265065.1. Taxonomy (NCBI): domain Eukaryota; kingdom Metazoa; phylum Chordata; class Actinopteri; order Syngnathiformes; family Syngnathidae; genus Corythoichthys; species Corythoichthys intestinalis. The sequence goes on from NC_080397.1 coordinate 30,072,448, forward strand.
AGTTTCTCGTTTTCAGCACGAATTAACTGGAGCTCTCTGACGATTTCTTGATT